>NW_027278345.1:0-242156 GCF_030028105.1 Mobula birostris
CAAAGCATTGTATGCACTGTGATAACAACTTTTTTGTCTTGATGTGTAAAGGCAGGAAACAACTTTCAAACCACACAGAATCATGTGGGAAGTTAACCAAAGGTGTTTTCATTAGGTTTGCAGTCTGGACTTTTGAGTACAATTGAAATGTATACTACTTTTATGTGAAAGCATTGTAAGCACTGAGATATCAACTTTATTGTCTTTATGCGTAGAGGCACGAAACAACTATGAAGCTACTCATAATCATGTGGGAAGTTAACCTAAGGTGTTTCCATTAGGTTTGCAGTAAGTGCTTTGGTGTAAAATTGAAACGTATGCTATCAGTATTGTCAAAGCATTCTATGCACTGTGGTAACAACTTTTTTGTCTTGATGTGTAAAGGCAGGAAACAACTTACAAACCACACAGAATCATGTAGGAAGTTAAGCAAAGGTGTTTTCATTAGGTTTGCAGTCAGGACTTATGTGTACAATTGAAATGTATACTACTTTTATGTGAAAGCATTGTAAGCACTGAGATAACAACTTTTTTGTCTTTATGTGTAGAGGTACGAATCAACTTTGAAACTACTCATAATCATCTGGGAAGTTAACCTAAGGTGTTTCCATTAGGTTTGCAGTAGGTGCTTTGGTCTAAAATTGAAATGTATACTATTAGTATTGTCAAAGCATTGTATGCACTGTGATAACAACTTTTTTGTCTTGATGTGTAAAGGCAGGAAACAACTCACAAACCACACAGAATCATGTGGGAAGTTAACCAAAGGTGTTTTCATTAGGTTTGCAGTCAGGACTTTTGAGTACAATTGAAATGTATACTACTTTTATATGAAATCATTGTAAGCACTGAGATAACAACTTTTTTGTCTTGATGTGTAAAAGCAGGAAACAACTTACAAACCACAGAGAATCATGTGGGAAGTTAACTTAAAATGTTTCCATCAGGTTTGCACTCTGCACTTTGGTTGAAAATTGACATGTATAGCACTTAATGTCAGAACATTGTATGCCCTAAGATAACAACTTTTTTGTCTTGATGTGTAGAGGCACGAAACAACTTTGAAAATACTCATAATTATGTGGGAAGTTAACCTAAGGTGTTTCCATTAGGTTTGCAGTAAGTGCTTTGGTGTAAAATTGAAACGTATGCTATCAGTATTGTCAAAGCATTGTATGCACTGTGATAACAACTTTGTTGTCTTGATGTGTAAAGGTAGGAAACAACTTACAAACCACACAGAATCATGTGGGAAGTTAACTTAAAATGTTTCCATCAGGTTTGCACTCTGCGCTTTACTGGAATATTGAAATGCATACTACTATAATGTCATACATTGTACGCACTGAGAAATCCACTTTTTTGCCTTTATGTGCAGACCCAAGAAACAACTTTCAGGCATCAAAGATTCATGTGGGAAGTTAACCTAAGGTGTTTCCATCAGGTTTGCAGTAAGTACTTTGGTTGAAAATCGACATGTATAGCACTTTAATGTCAGAACATTGTATGCCCTAAGATAACAACTTTTTTGTCTTGATGTGTAGAGGCATGAGGCAACTTTCAAGCTACTCATAATCATGTGGGAAGTTAACCTAAGGTGTTTCCATTAGGTTTGCAGTAAGTACTTTGGTGTAAAATTGAATTGTATACTATAAGTATTGTCAAAGCATTGTATGCACTGTGATAACAACCTTTTTGTCTTGATGTGTAAAGGCAGGAAACAACTTTCAAACCACACAGAATCATGTAGGAAGTTAACCTAAGGTGTTTCCATTAGGTTTGCAGTAAGTACTTTGGTGTAAAATTGAAATCTATACTATTAGTATTGTCAAAGCATTGTATGCACTGTGATAACAACTTTTTTGTCTTGATGTGTAAAGGCAGGGAACAACTTTCAAACCACACAGAATCATGTGGGAAGTTAACTTAAAATGTTTCCATCAGGTTTGCACTCTGCACTTTACTGGAATATTGAAATGCATACTACTATAATGTCATACATTGTACGCACTGAGAAATCCACTTTTTTGCCTTTATGTGCAGACCCAAGAAACAACTTTCAGGCATCAAAGATTCATGTGGGAAGTTAACCTAAGGTGTTTCCATCAGGTTTGCAGTAAGTACTTTGGTTGAAAATCGACATGTATAGCACTTTAATGTCAGAACATTGTATGCCCTAAGATAACAACTTTTTTGTTTTGATGTGTAGAGGCATGAGGCAACTTTCAAGCTACTCATAATCATGTGGGAAGTTAACCTAAGGTGTTTCCATTAGGTTTGCAGTAAGTACTTTGGTGTAAAATTGAATTGTATACTATAAGTATTGTCAAAGCATTGTATGCACTGTGATAACAACCTTTTTGTCTTGATGTGTAAAGGCAGGAAACAACTTTCAAACCACACAGAATCATGTGGGAAGTTAACCAAAGGTGTTTTCATTAGGTTTGCAGTCAGGACTTTTGAGTACAATTGAAATGTATACTACTTTTATGTGAAAGCATTGTAAGCACTGAGATATCAACTTTTTTGTCTTTATGCGTAGAGGCACGAAACAACTATGAAGCTACTCATAATCATGTGGGAAGTTAACCTAAGGTGTTTCCATTCGGTTTGCAGTAAGTACTTTGGTGTAAAATTGAAATGTATACTATTAGCATTGTCAAAGCATTGTATGCACTGTGATAACAACTTTTTTGTCTTGATGTGTAAAGGCAGGAAACAACTTTCAAACCACACAGAATCATGTGGGAAGTTAACCAAAGGTGTTTTCATTAGGTTTGCAGTCAGGACTTTTGAGTACAATTGAAATGTATACTACTTTTATGTGAAAGCATTGTAAGCACTGAGATATCAACTTTTTTGTCTTTATGCGTAGAGGCACGAAACAACTATGAAGCTACGCATAATCATGTGGGAAGTTAACCTAAGGTGTTTCCATTAGGTTTGCAGTAAGTACTTTGGTGTAAAATTGAAATCTATACTATTAGTATTGTCAAAGCATTGTACGCACTGTCATAACAACTTTTTTGTCTTGATGTGTAAAGGCAGGGAACAACTTTCAAACCACACAGAATCATGTGGGAAGTTAACTTAAAATGTTTCCATCAGGTTTGCACTCTGCACTATTCTGGAATATTGAAATGTATACTACTTTAATGTCAGTACCTTGTATGCACTGAGAAATCCACTTTTTTGTCTTTATGTGCAGACCCATGAAACAACTTTCAGGCATCTAAGAATCATGTGGGAAGTTAACCTGAGGTGTTTCCATTAGGATTGCAGTAAGAGGTTTGGTGTAAAATTGAAATGTATGCTATCAGTATTGTCAAAGCATTGTATGCACTCTGATAATAACTTGTTTGTCTTGATGCGTAGAGGCATGAAACAACTTTCAAGCTACTCTTAATCATGTGGGAAGTTAACCAAAGGTGTTTTCATTAGGTTTGCAGTCAAGACTTTTGAGTAGAATTGAAATGTATACTACTTTTATGTGAAAGCATTGTAAGCACTGAGATAACAACTTTTTTGTCTTTATGTGTAGAGGCACGAAACAACTTTGAAAATACTCATAATTATGTGGGAAGTTAACCTAAGGTGTTTCCATTAGGTTTGCAGTAAGTGCTTTGGTGTAAAATTGAAACGTATGCTATCAGTATTGTCAAAGCATTGTATGCACTGTGATAACAACTTTTTTGTCTTGATGTGTAAAGGCAGGAAACAACTTACAAACCACACAGAATCATGTGGGAAGTTAATCAAAGGTGTTTTCATTAGGTTTGCAGTCAGGACTTTTGAGTACAATTGAAATGTATACTACTTTTATATGAAATCATTGTAAGCACTGAGATAACAACTTTTTTGTCTTGATGTGTAAAAGCAGGAAACAACTTACAAACCACAGAGAATCATGTGGGAAGTTAACTTAAAATGTTTCCATCAGGTTTGCACTCTGCACTTTGGTTGAAAATTGACATGTATAGCACTTAATGTCAGAACATTGTATGCCCTAAGATAACAACTCTTTTGTCTTGATGTGTAGAGGCATGAGGCAACATTCAAGCTACTCATAATCATGTGGGAAGTTAACCTAAGGTGTTTCCATTAGGTTTGCAGTAAGTACTTTGGTGTAAAATTGAAATGTATACTATTAGCATTGTCAAAGCATTGTATGCACTGTGATAACAACTTTTTTGTCTTGATGTGTAAAGGCAGGAAACAACTTTCAAACCACACAGAATCATGTGGGAAGTTAACTTAAATTGTTTCCATAAGTTTGCACTCTGCACTTTACTGGAATATTGAAATGCATACTACTATAATGTCATACATTGTACGCACTGAGAAATCCACTTTTTTGCCTTTATGTGCAGACCCATGAAACAACTTTCAGGCAGCAAAGAATCATGTGGGAAGTTAACCTAAGGTGTTTCCATCAGGTTTGCAGTTAGTACTTTGGTTGAAAATTGACATGTATAGCACTTTAATGTCAGAACATTGTATGCCCTAAGATAACAACTTTTTTGTCTTGATGTGTAGAGGAATGAGGCAACTTTCAACCTACTCATAATCATGTGGGAAGTTAACCTAAGGTGTTTCCATTAGGTTTGCAGTAAGTACTTTGGTGTAAAATTGAATTGTATACTATAAGTATTGTCAAAGCATTGTATGCACTGTGATAACAACTTTTTTGTCTTGATGTGTAAAGGCAGGGAACAACTTTCAAACCACACAGAATCATTTGGGAAGTTAACTTAAAATGTTTCCATCAGGTTTGCACTCTGTACTATTCTGGAATATTGAAATGTATACTACTTTAATGTCAGTACCTTGTATGCACTGAGAAATCCACTTTTTTGTCTTTATGTGCAGACCCATGAAACAACTTTCAGGCATCTAAGAATCATGTGGGAAGGTAACCTGAGGTGTTTTCATTAGGTTTGCAGTCAGGACTTTTGAGTACAATTGAAATGCATACTACTTTTATGTGAAAGCATTGTAAGCACTGAGATATCAACTTTTTTGTCTTTATGCGTAGAGGCACGAAACAACTATGAAGCTACGCATAATCATGTGGGAAGTTAACCTAAGGTGTTTCCATTAGGTTTGCAGTAAGTACTTTGGTGTAAAATTGAAATCTATACTATCAGTATTGTCAAAGCATTGTATGCACTGTGATAACAACTTTTTTGTCTTGATGTGTAGAGGAATGAGGCAACTTTCAACCTACTCATAATCATGTGGGAAGTTAACCTAAGGTGTTTCCATTAGGTTTGCAGTAAGTACTTTGGTGTAAAATTGAATTGTATACTATAAGTATTGTCAAAGCATTGTATGCACTGTGATAACAACTTTTTTGTCTTGATGTGTAAAGGCAGGAAACAACTTTCAAACCACACAGAATCATGTGGGAAGTTAACCAAAGGTGTTTTCATTAGGTTTGCAGTCAGGACTTTTGAGTACAATTGAAATGTATACTACTTTTATGTGAAAGCATTGTAAGCACTGAGATATCAACTTTTTTGTCTTTATGCGTAGAGGCACGAAACAACTATGAAGCTACTCATAATCATGTGGGAAGTTAACCTAAGGTGTTTCCATTAGGTTTGCAGTAAGTACTTTGGTGTAAAATTGAAATCTATACTATTAGCATTGTCAAAGCATTGTATGCACTGTGATAACAACTTTTTTGTCTTGATGTGTAAAGGCAGGGAACAACTTTCAAACCACACGGAATCATTTGGGAAGTTAACTTAAAATGTTTCCATCAGGTTTGCACTCTGTACTATTCTGGAATATTGAAATGTATACTACTTTAATGTCAGTACCTTGTATGCACTGAGAAATCCACTTTTTTGTCTTTATGTGCAGACCCATGAAACAACTTTCAGGCATCTAAGAATCATGTGGGAAGGTAACCTGAGGTGTTTCCATTAGGATTGCAGTAAGAGGTTTGGTGTAAAATTGAAATGTATGCTATCAGTATTGTCAAAGCATTGTATGCACTCTGATAATAACTTGTTTTTCTTGATGCGTAGAGGCATGAAACAACTTTCAAGCTACTCTTAATCATGTGGGATGTTAACCAAAGGTGTTTTCATTAGGTTTGCAGTCAAGACTTTTGAGTAGAATTGAAATGTATACTACTTTTATGTGTAAGCATTGTAAGCACTGAGATAACAAGTTTTTGTCTTTATGTGTAGAGGCACGAAACAACTTTGAAAATACTCATAATTATGTCGGAAATAACCTAAGGTGTTTCCATTAGGTTTGCAGTAAGTGCTTTGGTGTAAAATTGAAACGTATGCTATCAGTATTGTCAAAGCATTGTATGCACTGTGATAACAACTTTTTTGTCTTGATGTGTAAAGGCAGGAAACAACTTACAAACCACACAGAATCATGTGGGAAGTTAACCAAAGGTGTTTTCATTAGGTTTGCAGTCAGGACTTTTGAGTACAATTGAAATGTATACTACTTTTATATGAAATCATTGTAAGCACTGAGATAACAACTTTTTTGTCTTGATGTGTAAAAGCAGGAAACAACTTACAAACCACAGAGAATCATGTGGGAGGTTAACTTAAAATGTTTCCATCAGGTTTGCACTCTGCACTTTGGTTGAAAATTGACATGTATAGCACTTAATGTCGGAACATTGTATGCCCTAAGATAACAACTTTTTTGTCTTGATGTGTAGAGGCATGAGGCAACTTTCAAGCTACTCATAATCATGTGGGAAGTTAACCTAAGGTGTTTCCATTAGGTTTGCAGTAAGTACTTCCGTGTAAAATTGAAATGTATACTATTAGCTTTGTCAAAGCATTGTATGCACTGTGATAACAACTTTTTTGTCTTGATGTGTAAAGGCAGGAAACAACTTTCAAACCACACAGAATCATGTGGGAAGTTAACTTAAAATGTTTCCATCAGGTTTGCACTCTGCACTTTACTGGAATATTGAAATGCATACTACTATAATGTCATACATTGTACGCACTGAGAAATCCACTTTTTTGCCTTTATGTGCAGACCCATGAAACAACTTTCAGGCATCAAAGAATCATGTGGGAAGTTAACCTAAGGTGTTTCCATCAGGTTTGCAGTAAGTACTTTGGTTGAAAATTGACATGTATAGCACTTTAATGTCAGAACATTGTATGCCCTAAGATAACAACTTTTTTGTCTTGATGTGTAGAGGCATGAGGCAACTTTCAAGCTACTCATAATCATGTGGGAAGTTAACCTAAGGTGTTTCCATTAGGTTTGCAGTCAAGACTTTTGAGTACAATTGAAATGTATACTACTTTTATGTGAAAGCATTGTAAGCACTGAGATAACAACTTTTTTGTCTTTATGTGTAGAGGCACGAAACAACTTTGAAAATACTCATAATTATGTGGGAAATAACCTAAGGTGTTTCCATTAGGTTTGCAGTAAGTGCTTTGGTGTAAAATTGAAACGTATGCTATCAGTATTGTGAAAGCATTGTATGCACTGTGATAACAACTTTTTTGTCTTGATGTGTAAAGGCAGGAAACAACTTACAAACCACACAGAATCATGTGGGAAGTTAATCAAAGGTGTTTTCATTAGGTTTGCAGTCAGGACTTTTGAGTACAATTGAAATGTATACTACTTTTATGTGAAAGCATTGTAAGCACTGAGATATCAACTTTTTTGTCTTTATGCGTAGAGGCACGAAACAACTATGAAGCTACTCATAATCATGTGGGAAGTTAACCTAAGGTGTTTCCATTAGGTTTGCAGTAAGTACTTTGGTGTAAAATTGAAATCTATATTATTAGTATTGTCAAAGCATTGTATGCACTGTGATAACAACTTTTTTGTCTTGATGTGTAAAGGCAGGGAACAACTTTCAAACCACACAGAATCATGTGGGAAGTTAACTTAAAATGTTTGCATCAGGTTTGCACTCTGCACTATTCTGGGATATTGAAATGTATACTACTTTAATGTCAGTACCTTGTATGCACTGAGAAATCCACTTTTTTGTCTTTATGTGCAGACCCATGAAACAACTTTCAGGCATCTAAGAATCATGTGGGAAGTTAACCTGAGGTGTTTCCATTAGGATTGCAGTAAGAGGTTTGGTGTAAAATTGAAATGTATGCTATCAGTATTGTCAAAGCATTGTATGCACTCTGATAATAACTTGTTTGTCTTAATGCATAGAGGCATGAAACAACTTTCAAGCTACTCTTAATCATGTGGGAAGTTAACCAAAGGTGTTTTCATTAGGTTTGCAGTCAAGACTTTTGAGTAGAATTGAAATGTATACTACTTTTATGTGAAAGCATTGTAAGCACTGAGATAACAACTTTTTTGTCTTTATGTGTAGAGGCACGAAACAACTTTGAAAATACTCATAATTATGTGGGAAGTTAACCTAAGGTGTTTCCATTAGGTTTGCAGTAAGTGCTTTGGTGTAAAATTGAAACGTATGCTATCAGTATTGTCAAAGCATTGTATGCACTGTGATAACAACTTTTTTGTCTTGATGTGTAAAGGCAGGAAACAACTTACAAACCACACAGAATCATGTGGGAAGTTAATCAAAGGTGTTTTCATTAGGTTTGCAGTCAGGACTTTTGAGTACAATTGAAATGTATACTACTTTTATATGAAATCATTGTAAGCACTGAGATAACAACTTTTTTGTCTTGATGTGTAAAAGCAGGAAACAACTTACAAACCACAGAGAATCATATGGGAAGTTAACTTAAAATGTTTCCATCAGGTTTGCACTCTGCACTTTGGTTGAAAATTGACATGTATAGCACTTAATGTCAGAACATTGTATGCCCTAAGATAACCACTTTTTTGTCTTGATGTGTAGAGGCATGAGGCAACTTTCAAGCTACTCATAATCATGTGGGAAGTTAACCTAAGGTGTTTCCATTAGGTTTGCAGTAAGTACTTTTGTGTAAAATTGAAACGTATGCTATCAGTATTGTCAAAGCATTGTATGCACTGTGATAACAACTTTTTGTCTTGATGTGTAAAGGCAGGAAACAACTTACAAACCACACAGAATCATGTGGGAAGTTAATCAAAGGTGTTTTCATTAGGTTTGCAGTCAGGACTTTTGAGTACAATTGAAATGTATACTACTTTTATGTGAAAGCATTGTAAGCACTGAGATATCAACTTTTTTGTCTTTATGCGTAGAGGCACGAAACAACTATGAAACTACTCATAATCATGTGGGAAGTTAACCTAAGGTGTTTCCATTAGGTTTGCAGTAAGTGCTTTGGTGTAAAATTGAAATCTATACTATTAGTATTGTCAAAGCATTGTATGCACTGTGATATCAACTTTTTTGTCTTGATGTGTAAAGGCAGGGAACAACTTTCAAACCACACAGAATCATGTGGGAAGTTAACTTAAAATGTTTCCATCAGGTTTGCACTCTGCACTATTCTGGAATATTGAAATGTATACTACTTTAATGTCAGTACCTTGTATGCACTGAGAAATCCACTTTTTTGTCTTTATGTGCAGACCCATGAAACAACTTTCAGGCATCTAAGAATCATGTGGGAAGTTAACCTGAGGTGTTTCCATTAGGATTGCAGTAAGAGGTTTGGTGTAAAATTGAAATGTATGCTATCAGTATTGTCAAAGCATTGTATGCACTCTGATAATAACTTGTTGGTCTTGATGCGTAGAGGCATGAAACAACTTTCAAGCTACTCTTAATCATGTGGGAAGTTAACCAAAGGTGTTTTCATTAGGTTTGCAGTCAAGACTTTTGAGTAGAATTGAAATGTATACTACTTTTATGTGAAAGCATTGTAAGCACTGAGATAACAACTTTTTTGTCTTTATGTGTAGAGGCACGAAACAACTTTGAAAATACTCATAATTATGTGGGAAGTTAACCTAAGGTGTTTCCATTAGGTTTGCAGTAAGTGCTTTGGTGTAAAATTGAAACGTATGCTATCAGTATTGTCAAAGCATTGTATGCACTGTGATAACAACTTTTTTGTCTTGATGTGTAAAGGCAGGAAACAACTTACAAACCACACAGAATCATGTGGGAAGTTAATCAAAGGTGTTTTCATTAGGTTTGCAGTCAGGACTTTTGAGTACAATTGAAATGTATACTACTTTTATATGAAATCAATGTAAGCACTGAGATAACAACTTTTTTGTCTTGATGTGTAAAAGCAGGAAACAACTTACAAACCACAGAGAATCATGTGGGAAGTTAACTTAAAATGTTTCCATCAGGTTTGCACTCTGCACTTTGGTTGAAAATTGACATGTATAGCACTTAATGTCAGAACATTGTATGCCCTAAGATAACCACTTTTTTGTCTTGATGTGTAGAGGCATGAGGCAACTTTCAAGCTACTCATAATCATGTGGGAAGTTAACCTAAGGTGTTTCCATTAGGTTTGCAGTAAGTACTTTCGTGTAAAATTGAAATGTATACTATTAGCATTGTCAAAGCATTGTATGCACTCTGATAACAACTTTTTTGTCTTGATGTGTAAAGGCAGGAAACAACTTTCAAACCACACAGAATCATGTGGGAAGTTAACTTAAAATGTTTCCATCAGGTTTGCACTCTGCACTTTACTGGAATATTGAAATGCATACTACTATAATGTCATACATTGTACGCACTGAGAAATCCACTTTTTTGCCTTTATGTGCAGACCCATGGAACAACTTTCAGGCATCAAAGAATCATGTGGGAAGTTAACCTAAGGTGTTTCCATCAGGTTTGCAGTAAGTACTTTGGTTGAAAATTGACATGTATAGCACTTTAATGTCAGAACATTGTATGCCCTAAGATAACAACTTTTTTGTCTTGATGTGTAGAGGCATGAGGCAACTTTCAAGCTACTCATAATCATGTGGGAAGTTAACCTAAGGTGTTTCCATTAGGTTTGCAGTAAGTACTTTGGTGTAAAATTGAATTGTATACTATAAGTATTGTCAAAGCATTGTATGCACTGTGATAACAACTTTTTTGTCTTGATGTGTAAAGGCAGGAAACAACTTACAAACCACACAGAATCATGTGGGAAGTTAACCAAAGGTGTTTTCATTAGGTTTGCAGTCAGGACTTTAGAGTACAATTGAAATGTATACTACTTTTATATGAAATCATTGTAAGCACTGAGATAACAACTTTTTTGTCTTGATGTGTAAAAGCAGGAAACAACTTACAAACCACAGAGAATCATGTGGGAAGTTAACTTAAAATGTTTCCATCAGGTTTGCACTCTGCACTTTGGTTGAAAATTGACATGTATAGCTCTTAATGTCAGAACATTGTATGCCCTAAGATAACAACTTTTTTGTCTTGATGTGTAGAGGCATGAGACAACTTTCAAGCTACTCATAATCATGTGGGAAGTTAACCAAAGGTGTTTTCATTAGGTTTGCAGTCAGGACTTTTGAGTACAATTGAAATGTATACTACTTTTATGTGAAAGCATTGTAAGCACTGAGATATCAACTTTTTTGTCTTTATGCGTAGAGGCACGAAACAACTATGAAGCTACTCATAATCATGTGGGAAGTTAACCTAAGGTGTTTCCATTAGGTTTGCAGTAAGTACTTTGGTGTAAAATTGAAATCTATACTATTAGTATTGTCAAAGCATTGTATGCACTGTGATAACAACTTTTTTGTCTTGATGTGTAAAGGCAGGGAACAACTTTCAAACCACACAGAATCATGTGGGAAGTTAACTTAAAATGTTTCCATCAGGTTTGCACTCTGCACTATTCTGGAATATTGAAATGTATACTACTTTAATGTCAATACCTTGTATGCACTGAGAAATCCACTTTTTTGTCTTTATGTGCAGACCCATGAAACAACTTTCAGGCATCTAAGAATCATGTGGGAAGTTAACCTGAGGTGTTTCCATTAGGATTGCAGTAAGAGGTTTGGTGTAAAATTGAAATGTATGCTATCAGTATTGTCAAAGCATTGTATGCACTCTGATAATAACTTGTATGTCTTGATGCGTAGAGGCATGAAACAACTTTCAAGCTACTCATAATCATGTGGGATGTTAACCAAAGGTGGTTTCATTAGGTTTGCAGTCAAGACTTTTGAGTAGAATTGAAATGTATACTACTTTTATGTGAAAGCATTGTAAGCACTGAGATAACAACTTTTTTGTCTTTATGTGTAGAGGCACGAAACAACTTTGAAAATACTCATAATTATGTGGGAAGTTAACCTAAGGTGTTTCCATTAGGTTTGCAGTAAGTGCTTTGGTGTAAAATTGAAACGTATGCTATCAGTATTGTCAAAGCATTGTCAAAGCAATTGAAATGTATACTACTTTTATATGAAATCATTGTAAGCACTGAGATAACAACTTTTTTGTCTTGATGTGTAAAAGCAGGAAACAACTTACAAACCACAGAGAATCATGTGGGAAGTTAACTTAAAATGTTTCCATCAGGTTTGCATTCTGCACTTTGGTTGAAAATTGACATGTATAGCACTTAATGTCAGAACATTGTATGCCCTAAGATAACAACTTTTTTGTCTTGATGTGTAGAGGCATGAGGCAACTTTCAAGCTACTCATAATCATGTGGGAAGTTAACAAAAGGTGTTTCCATTAGGTTTGCAGTAAGTACTTTCGTGTAAAATTGAAATGTATACTATTAGCATTGTCAAAGCATTGTATGCACTGTGATAACAACTTTTTTGTCTTGATGTGTAAAGGCAGGAAACAACTTTCAAACCACACAGAATCATGTGGGAAGTTAACCAAAGGTGTTTTCATTAGGTTTGCAGTCTGGACTTTTGAGTACAATTGAAATGTATACTACTTTTATGTGAAAGCATTGTAAGCACTGAGATATCAACTTTATTGTCTTTATGCGTAGAGGCACGAAACAACTATGAAGCTACTCATAATCATGTGGGAAGTTAACCTAAGGTGTTTCCATTAGGTTTGCAGTAAGTGCTTTGGTGTAAAATTGAAACGTATGCTATCAGTATTGTCAAAGCATTCTATGCACTGTGGTAACAACTTTTTTGTCTTGATGTGTAAAGGCAGGAAACAACTTACAAACCACACAGAATCATGTAGGAAGTTAAGCAAAGGTGTTTTCATTAGGTTTGCAGTCAGGACTTATGTGTACAATTGAAATGTATACTACTTTTATGTGAAAGCATTGTAAGCACTGAGATAACAACTTTTTTGTCTTTATGTGTAGAGGTACGAATCAACTTTGAAACTACTCATAATCATCTGGGAAGTTAACCTAAGGTGTTTCCATTAGGTTTGCAGTAGGTGCTTTGGTCTAAAATTGAAATGTATACTATTAGTATTGTCAAAGCATTGTATGCACTGTGATAACAACTTTTTTGTCTTGATGTGTAAAGGCAGGAAACAACTTACAAACCACACAGAATCATGTGGGAAGTTAACCAAAGGTGTTTTCATTAGGTTTGCAGTCAGGACTTTTGAGTACAATTGAAATGTATACTACTTTTACATGAAATCATTGTAAGCACTGAGATAACAACTTTTTTGTCTTGATGTGTAAAAGCAGGAAACAACTTACAAACCACAGAGAATCATGTGGGAAGTTAACTTAAAATGTTTCCATCAGGTTTGCACTCTGCACTTTGGTTGAAAATTGACATGTATAGCACTTAATGTCAGAACATTGTATGCCCTAAGATAACAACTTTTTTGTCTTGATGTGTAGAGGCATGAGGCAACTCTCAAGCTACTCATAATCATGTGGGAAGTTAACCTAAGGTGTTTCCATTAGGTTTGCAGTAAGTACTTTCGTGTAAAATTGAAATGTATACTATTAGCATTGTCAAAGCATTGTATGCACTGTGATAACAACTTTTTTGTCTTGATGTGTAAAGGCAGGAAACAACTTTCAAACCACACAGAATCATGTGGGAAGTTAACTTAAAATGTTTACATCAGGTTTGCACTCTGCACTTTACTGGAATATTGAAATGCATACTACTATAATGTCATTCATTGTACGCACTGAGAAATCCACTTTTTTGCCTTTATGTGCAGACCCATGAAACAACTTTCAGGCATCAAAGAATCATGTGGGAAGTTAACCTAAGGTGTTTCCATCAGGTTTGCAGTAAGTACTTTGGTTGAAAATTGACATGTATAGCACTTTAATGTCAGAACATTGTATGCCCTAAGATAACAACTTTTTTGTCTTGATGTGTAGAGGCATGAGGCAACTTTCAAGCTACTCATAATCATGTGGGAAGTTAACCTAAGGTGTTTCCATTAGGTTTGCAGTAAGTACTTTGGTGTAAAATTGAATTGTATACTATAAGTATTGTCAAAGCATTGTATGCACTGTGATAACAACTTTTTTGTCTTGATGTGTAAAGGCAGGAAACAACTTTCAAACCACACAGAATCATGTGGGAAGTTAACCAAAGGTGTTTTCATTAGGTTTGCAGTCAGGACTTTTGAGTACAATTGAAATGTATACTACTTTTATGTGAAAGCATTGTAAGCACTGAGATATCAACTTTTTTGTCTTTATGCGTAGAGGCACGAAACAACTATGAAGCTACTCATAATCATGTAGGAAGTTAACCTAAGGTGTTTCCATTAGGTTTGCAGTAAGTACTTTGGTGTAAAATTGAAATCTATACTATTAGTATTGTCAAAGCATTGTATGCACTGTGATAACAACTTTTTTGTCTTGATGTGTAAAGGCAGGGAACAACTTTCAAACCACACAGAATCATGTGGGAAGTTAACTTAAAATGTTTCCATCAGGTTTGCACTCTGCACAATTCTGGAATATTGAAATGTATACTACTTTAATGTCAATACCTTGTATGCACTGAGAAATCCACTTTTTTGTCTTTATGTGCAGACCCATGAAACAACTTTCAGGCATCTAAGAATCATGTGGGAAGTTAACCTGAGGTGTTTCCATTAGGATTGCAGTAAGAGGTTTGGTGTAAAATTGAAATGTATGCTATCAGTATTGTGAAAGCATTGTATGCACTCTGATAATAACTTGTTTGTCTTGATGCGTAGAGGCATGAAACAACTTTCAAGCTACTCTTAATCATGTGGGAAGTTAACCAAAGGTGTTTTCATTAGGTTTGCAGTCAAGACTTTTGAGTAGAATTGAAATGTATACCACTTTTATGTGAAAGCATTGTAAGCACTGAGATAACAACTTTTTTGTCTTTATGTGTAGAGGCACGAAACAACTTTGAAAATACTCATAATTATGTGGGAAGTTAACCTAAGGTGTTTCCATTAGGTTTGCAGTAAGTGCTTTGGTGTAAAATTGAAACGTATGCTATCAGTATTGTCAAAGCATTGTATGCACTGTGATAACAACTTTGTTGTCTTGATGTGTAAAGGTAGGAAACAACTTACAAACCACACAGAATCATGTGGGAAGTTAACTTAAAATGTTTCCATCAGGTTTGCACTCTGCACTTTACTGGAATATTGAAATGCATACTACTATAATGTCATACATTGTACGCACTGAGAAATCCACTTTTTTGCCTTTATGTGCAGACCCAAGAAACAACTTTCAGGCATCAAAGATTCATGTGGGAAGTTAACCTAAGGTGTTTCCATCAGGTTTGCAGTAAGTACTTTGGTTGAAAATCGACATGTATAGCACTTTAATGTCAGAACATTGTATGCCCTAAGATAACAACTTTTTTGTCTTGATGTGTAGAGGCATGAGGCAACTTTCAAGCTACTCATAATCATGTGGGAAGTTAACCTAAGGTGTTTCCATTAGGTTTGCAGTAAGTACTTTGGTGTAAAATTGAATTGTATACTATAAGTATTGTCAAAGCATTGTATGCACTGTGATAACAACCTTTTTGTCTTGATGTGTAAAGGCAGGAAACAACTTTCAAACCACACAGAATCATGTAGGAAGTTAACCTAAGGTGTTTCCATTAGGTTTGCAGTAAGTACTTTGGTGTAAAATTGAAATCTATACTATTAGTATTGTCAAAGCATTGTATGCACTGTGATAACAACTTTTTTGTCTTGATGTGTAAAGGCAGGGAACAACTTTCAAACCACACAGAATCATGTGGGAAGTTAACTTAAAATGTTTCCATCAGGTTTGCACTCTGCACTATTCTGGAATATTGAAATGTATACTACTTTAATGTCAATACCTTGTATGCACTGAGAAATCCACTTTTTTGTCTTTATGTGCAGACCCATGAAACAACTTTCAGGCATCTAAGAATCATGTGGGAAGTTAACCTGAGGTGTTTCCATTAGGATTCCAGTAAGAGGTTTGGTGTAAAATTGAAATGTATGCTACCAGTATTGTGAAAGCATTGTATGCACTCTGATAATAACTTGTTTGTCTTGATGCGTAGAGGCATGAAACAACTTTCAAGCTACTCTTAATCATGTGGGAAGTTAACCAAAGGTGTTTTCATTAGGTTTGCAGTCAAGACTTTTGAGTAGAATTGAAATGTATACCACTTTTATGTGAAAGCATTGTAAGCACTGAGATAACAACTTTTTTGTCTTTATGTGTAGAGGCACGAAACAACTTTGAAAATACTCATAATTATGTGGGAAGTTAACCTAAGGTGTTTCCATTAGGTTTGCAGTAAGTGCTTTGGTGTAAAATTGAAACGTATGCTATCAGTATTGTCAAAGCATTGTATGCACTGTGATAACAACTTTGTTGTCTTGATGTGTAAAGGTAGGAAACAACTTACAAACCACACAGAATCATGTGGGAAGTTAACTTAAAATGTTTCCATCAGGTTTGCACTCTGCACTTTACTGGAATATTGAAATGCATACTACTATAATGTCATACATTGTACGCACTGAGAAATCCACTTTTTTGCCTTTATGTGCAGACCCAAGAAACAACTTTCAGGCATCAAAGATTCATGTGGGAAGTTAACCTAAGGTGTTTCCATCAGGTTTGCAGTAAGTACTTTGGTTGAAAATCGACATGTATAGCACTTTAATGTCAGAACATTGTATGCCCTAAGATAACAACTTTTTTGTCTTGATGTGTAGAGGCATGAGGCAACTTTCAAGCTACTCATAATCATGTGGGAAGTTAACCTAAGGTGTTTCCATTAGGTTTGCAGTAAGTACTTTGGTGTAAAATTGAATTGTATACTATAAGTATTGTCAAAGCATTGTATGCACTGTGATAACAACCTTTTTGTCTTGATGTGTAAAGGCAGGAAACAACTTTCAAACCACACAGAATCATGTGGGAAGTTAACCAAAGGTGTTTTCATTAGGTTTGCAGTCAGGACTTTTGAGTACAATTGAAATGTATACTACTTTTATGTGAAAGCATTGTAAGCACTGAGATATCAACTTTTTTGTCTTTATGCGTAGAGGCACGAAACAACTATGAAGCTACTCATAATCATGTGGGAAGTTAACCTAAGGTGTTTCCATTCGGTTTGCAGTAAGTACTTTGGTGTAAAATTGAAATGTATACTATTAGCATTGTCAAAGCATTGTATGCACTGTGATAACAACTTTTTTGTCTTGATGTGTAAAGGCAGGAAACAACTTTCAAACCACACAGAATCATGTGGGAAGTTAACCAAAGGTGTTTTCATTAGGTTTGCAGTCAGGACTTTTGAGTACAATTGAAATGTATACTACTTTTATGTGAAAGCATTGTAAGCACTGAGATATCAACTTTTTTGTCTTTATGCGTAGAGGCACGAAACAACTATGAAGCTACGCATAATCATGTGGGAAGTTAACCTAAGGTGTTTCCATTAGGTTTGCAGTAAGTACTTTGGTGTAAAATTGAAATCTATACTATTAGTATTGTCAAAGCATTGTATGCACTGTCATAACAACTTTTTTGTCTTGATGTGTAAAGGCAGGGAACAACTTTCAAACCACACAGAATCATGTGGGAAGTTAACTTAAAATGTTTCCATCAGGTTTGCACTCTGCACTATTCTGGAATATTGAAATGTATACTACTTTAATGTCAGTACCTTGTATGCACTGAGAAATCCACTTTTTTGTCTTTATGTGCAGACCCATGAAACAACTTTCAGGCATCTAAGAATCATGTGGGAAGTTAACCTGAGGTGTTTCCATTAGGATTGCAGTAAGAGGTTTGGTGTAAAATTGAAATGTATGCTATCAGTATTGTCAAAGCATTGTATGCACTCTGATAATAACTTGTTTGTCTTGATGCGTAGAGGCATGAAACAACTTTCAAGCTACTCTTAATCATGTGGGAAGTTAACCAAAGGTGTTTTCATTAGGTTTGCAGTCAAGACTTTTGAGTAGAATTGAAATGTATACTACTTTTATGTGAAAGCATTGTAAGCACTGAGATAACAACTTTTTTGTCTTTATGTGTAGAGGCACGAAACAACTTTGAAAATACTCATAATTATGTGGGAAGTTAACCTAAGGTGTTTCCATTAGGTTTGCAGTAAGTGCTTTGGTGTAAAATTGAAACGTATGCTATCAGTATTGTCAAAGCATTGTATGCACTGTGATAACAACTTTTTTGTCTTGATGTGTAAAGGCAGGAAACAACTTACAAACCACACAGAATCATGTGGGAAGTTAATCAAAGGTGTTTTCATTAGGTTTGCAGTCAGGACTTTTGAGTACAATTGAAATGTATACTACTTTTATATGAAATCATTGTAAGCACTGAGATAACAACTTTTTTGTCTTGATGTGTAAAAGCAGGAAACAACTTACAAACCACAGAGAATCATGTGGGAAGTTAACTTAAAATGTTTCCATCAGGTTTGCACTCTGCACTTTGGTTGAAAATTGACATGTATAGCACTTAATGTCAGAACATTGTATGCCCTAAGATAACAACTCTTTTGTCTTGATGTGTAGAGGCATGAGGCAACATTCAAGCTACTCATAATCATGTGGGAAGTTAACCTAAGGTGTTTCCATTAGGTTTGCAGTAAGTACTTTGGTGTAAAATTGAAATGTATACTATTAGCATTGTCAAAGCATTGTATGCACTGTGATAACAACTTTTTTGTCTTGATGTGTAAAGGCAGGAAACAACTTTCAAACCACACAGAATCATGTGGGAAGTTAACTTAAATTGTTTCCATAAGTTTGCACTCTGCACTTTACTGGAATATTGAAATGCATACTACTATAATGTCATACATTGTACGCACTGAGAAATCCACTTTTTTGCCTTTATGTGCAGACCCATGAAACAACTTTCAGGCAGCAAAGAATCATGTGGGAAGTTAACCTAAGGTGTTTCCATCAGGTTTGCAGTTAGTACTTTGGTTGAAAATTGACATGTATAGCACTTTAATGTCAGAACATTGTATGCCCTAAGATAACAACTTTTTTGTCTTGATGTGTAGAGGAATGAGGCAACTTTCAACCTACTCATAATCATGTGGGAAGTTAACCTAAGGTGTTTCCATTAGGTTTGCAGTAAGTACTTTGGTGTAAAATTGAATTGTATACTATAAGTATTGTCAAAGCATTGTATGCACTGTGATAACAACTTTTTTGTCTTGATGTGTAAAGGCAGGGAACAACTTTCAAACCACACAGAATCATTTGGGAAGTTAACTTAAAATGTTTCCATCAGGTTTGCACTCTGTACTATTCTGGAATATTGAAATGTATACTACTTTAATGTCAGTACCTTGTATGCACTGAGAAATCCACTTTTTTGTCTTTATGTGCAGACCCATGAAACAACTTTCAGGCATCTAAGAATCATGTGGGAAGGTAACCTGAGGTGTTTCCATTAGGATTGCAGTAAGAGGTTTGGTGTAAAATTGAAATGTATACTATAAGTATTGTCAAAGCATTGTATGCACTGTGATAACAACTTTTTTGTCTTGATGTGTAAAGGCAGGAAACAACTTTCAAACCACACAGAATCATGTGGGAAGTTAACCAAAGGTGTTTTCATTAGGTTTGCAGTCAGGACTTTTGAGTACAATTGAAATGCATACTACTTTTATGTGAAAGCATTGTAAGCACTGAGATATCAACTTTTTTGTCTTTATGCGTAGAGGCACGAAACAACTATGAAGCTACGCATAATCATGTGGGAAGTTAACCTAAGGTGTTTCCATTAGGTTTGCAGTAAGTACTTTGGTGTAAAATTGAAATCTATACTATCAGTATTGTCAAAGCATTGTATGCACTGTGATAACAACTTTTTTGTCTTGATGTGTAGAGGAATGAGGCAACTTTCAACCTACTCATAATCAGGTGGGAAGTTAACCTAAGGTGTTTCCATTAGGTTTGCAGTAAGTACTTTGGTGTAAAATTGAATTGTATACTATAAGTATTGTCAAAGCATTGTATGCACTGTGATAACAACTTTTTTGTCTTGATGTGTAAAGGCAGGAAACAACTTTCAAACCACACAGAATCATGTGGGAAGTTAACCAAAGGTGTTTTCATTAGGTTTGCAGTCAGGACTTTTGAGTACAATTGAAATGTATACTACTTTTATGTGAAAGCATTGTAAGCACTGAGATATCAACTTTTTTGTCTTTATGCGTAGAGGCACGAAACAACTATGAAGCTACTCATAATCATGTGGGAAGTTAACCTAAGGTGTTTCCATTAGGTTTGCAGTAAGTACTTTGGTGTAAAATTGAAATCTATACTATTAGCATTGTCAAAGCATTGTATGCACTGTGATAACAACTTTTTTGTCTTGATGTGTAAAGGCAGGGAACAACTTTCAAACCACACAGAATCATTTGGGAAGTTAACTTAAAATGTTTCCATCAGGTTTGCACTCTGTACTATTCTGGAATATTGAAATGTATACTACTTTAATGTCAGTACCTTGTATGCACTGAGAAATCCACTTTTTTGTCTTTATGTGCAGACCCATGAAACAACTTTCAGGCATCTAAGAATCATGTGGGAAGGTAACCTGAGGTGTTTCCATTAGGATTGCAGTAAGAGGTTTGGTGTAAAATTGAAATGTATGCTATCAGTATTGTCAAAGCATTGTATGCACTCTGATAATAACTTGTTTTTCTTGATGCGTAGAGGCATGAAACAACTTTCAAGCTACTCTTAATCATGTGGGATGTTAACCAAAGGTGTTTTCATTAGGTTTGCAGTCAAGACTTTTGAGTAGAATTGAAATGTATACTACTTTTATGTGTAAGCATTGTAAGCACTGAGATAACAAGTTTTTGTCTTTATGTGTAGAGGCACGAAACAACTTTGAAAATACTCATAATTATGTCGGAAATAACCTAAGGTGTTTCCATTAGGTTTGCAGTAAGTGCTTTGGTGTAAAATTGAAACGTATGCTATCAGTATTGTCAAAGCATTGTATGCACTGTGATAACAACTTTTTTGTCTTGATGTGTAAAGGCAGGAAACAACTTAGAAACCACACAGAATCATGTGGGAAGTTAATCAAAGGTGTTTTCATTAGGTTTGCAGTCAGGACTTTTGAGTACAATTGAAATGTATACTACTTTTATATGAAATCATTGTAAGCACTGAGATAACAACTTTTTTGTCTTGATGTGTAAAAGCAGGAAACAACTTACAAACCACAGAGAATCATGTGGGAGGTTAACTTAAAATGTTTCCATCAGGTTTGCACTCTGCACTTTGGTTGAAAATTGACATGTATAGCACTTAATGTCGGAACATTGTATGCCCTAAGATAACAACTTTGTTGTCTTGATGTGTAGAGGCATGAGGCAACTTTCAAGCTACTCATAATCATGTGGGAAGTTAACCTAAGGTGTTTCCATTAGGTTTGCAGTAAGTACTTTCGTGTAAAATTGAAATGTATACTATTAGCATTGTCAAAGCATTGTATGCACTGTGATAACAACTTTTTTGTCTTGATGTGTAAAGGCAGGAAACAACTTTCAAACCACACAGAATCATGTGGGAAGTTAACTTAAAATGTTTCCATCAGGTTTGCACTCTGCACTTTACTGGAATATTGAAATGCATACTACTATAATGTCATACATTGTACGCACTGAGAAATCCACTTTTTTGCCTTTATGTGCAGACCCATGAAACAACTTTCAGGCATCAAAGAATCATGTGGGAAGTTAACCTAAGGTGTTTCCATCAGGTTTGCAGTAAGTACTTTGGTTGAAAATTGACATGTATAGCACTTTAATGTCAGAACATTGTATGCCCTAAGATAACAACTTTTTTGTCTTGATGTGTAGAGGCATGAGGCAACTTTCAAGCTACTCATAATCATGTGGGAAGTTAACCTAAGGTGTTTCCATTAGGTTTGCAGTCAAGACTTTTGAGTACAATTGAAATGTATACTACTTTTATGTGAAAGCATTGTAAGCACTGAGATAACAACTTTTTTGTCTTTATGTGTAGAGGCACGAAACAACTTTGAAAATACTCATAATTATGTGGGAAATAACCTAAGGTGTTTCCATTAGGTTTGCAGTAAGTGCTTTGGTGTAAAATTGAAACGTATGCTATCAGTATTGTGAAAGCATTGTATGCACTGTGATAACAACTTTTTTGTCTTGATGTGTAAAGGCAGGAAACAACTTACAAACCACACAGAATCATGTGGGAAGTTAATCAAAGGTGTTTTCATTAGGTTTGCAGTCAGGACTTTTGAGTACAATTGAAATGTATACTACTTTTATGTGAAAGCATTGTAAGCACTGAGATATCAACTTTTTTGTCTTTATGCGTAGAGGCACGAAACAACTATGAAGCTACTCATAATCATGTGGGAAGTTAACCTAAGGTGTT
Organism: Mobula birostris; assembly: GCF_030028105.1. NCBI lineage: Eukaryota > Metazoa > Chordata > Chondrichthyes > Myliobatiformes > Myliobatidae > Mobula > Mobula birostris. The sequence goes on from NW_027278345.1 coordinate 22,756, forward strand.
TCCATTAGGTTTGCAGTAAGTACTTTGGTGTAAAATTGAAATCTATACTATTAGTATTGTCAAAGCATTGTATGCACTGTGATAACAACTTTTTTGTCTTGATGTGTAAAGGCAGGGAACAACTTTCAAACCACACAGAATCATGTGGGAAGTTAACTTAAAATGTTTGCATCAGGTTTGCACTCTGCACTATTCTGGGATATTGAAATGTATACTACTTTAATGTCAGTACCTTGTATGCACTGAGAAATCCACTTTTTTGTCTTTATGTGCAGACCCATGAAACAACTTTCAGGCATCTAAGAATCATGTGGGAAGTTAACCTGAGGTGTTTCCATTAGGATTGCAGTAAGAGGTTTGGTGTAAAATTGAAATGTATGCTATCAGTATTGTCAAAGCATTGTATGCACTCTGATAATAACTTGTTTGTCTTGATGCATAGAGGCATGAAACAACTTTCAAGCTACTCTTAATCATGTGGGAAGTTAACCAAAGGTGTTTTCATTAGGTTTGCAGTCAAGACTTTTGAGTAGAATTGAAATGTATACTACTTTTATGTGAAAGCATTGTAAGCACTGAGATAACAACTTTTTTGTCTTTATGTGTAGAGGCACGAAACAACTTTGAAAATACTCATAATTATGTGGGAAGTTAACCTAAGGTGTTTCCATTAGGTTTGCAGTAAGTGCTTTGGTGTAAAATTGAAACGTATGCTATCAGTATTGTGAAAGCATTGTATGCACTGTGATAACAACTTTTTTGTCTTGATGTGTAAAGGCAGGAAACAACTTACAAACCACACAGAATCATGTGGGAAGTTAATCAAAGGTGTTTTCATTAGGTTTGCAGTCAGGACTTTTGAGTACAATTGAAATGTATACTACTTTTATATGAAATCATTGTAAGCACTGAGATAACAACTTTTTTGTCTTGATGTGTAAAAGCAGGAAACAACTTACAAACCACAGAGAATCATATGGGAAGTTAACTTAAAATGTTTCCATCAGGTTTGCACTCTGCACTTTGGTTGAAAATTGACATGTATAGCACTTAATGTCAGAACATTGTATGCCCTAAGATAACCACTTTTTTGTCTTGATGTGTAGAGGCATGAGGCAACTTTCAAGCTACTCATAATCATGTGGGAAGTTAACCTAAGGTGTTTCCATTAGGTTTGCAGTAAGTACTTTTGTGTAAAATTGAAACGTATGCTATCAGTATTGTCAAAGCATTGTATGCACTGTGATAACAACTTTTTGTCTTGATGTGTAAAGGCAGGAAACAACTTACAAACCACACAGAATCATGTGGGAAGTTAATCAAAGGTGTTTTCATTAGGTTTGCAGTCAGGACTTTTGAGTACAATTGAAATGTATACTACTTTTATGTGAAAGCATTGTAAGCACTGAGATATCAACTTTTTTGTCTTTATGCGTAGAGGCACGAAACAACTATGAAGCTACTCATAATCATGTGGGAAGTTAACCTAAGGTGTTTCCATTAGGTTTGCAGTAAGTGCTTTGGTGTAAAATTGAAATCTATACTATTAGTATTGTCAAAGCATTGTATGCACTGTGATATCAACTTTTTTGTCTTGATGTGTAAAGGCAGGGAACAACTTTCAAACCACACAGAATCATGTGGGAAGTTAACTTAAAATGTTTCCATCAGGTTTGCACTCTGCACTATTCTGGAATATTGAAATGTATACTACTTTAATGTCAGTACCTTGTATGCACTGAGAAATCCACTTTTTTGTCTTTATGTGCAGACCCATGAAACAACTTTCAGGCATCTAAGAATCATGTGGGAAGTTAACCTGAGGTGTTTCCATTAGGATTGCAGTAAGAGGTTTGGTGTAAAATTGAAATGTATGCTATCAGTATTGTCAAAGCATTGTATGCACTCTGATAATAACTTGTTGGTCTTGATGCGTAGAGGCATGAAACAACTTTCAAGCTACTCTTAATCATGTGGGAAGTTAACCAAAGGTGTTTTCATTAGGTTTGCAGTCAAGACTTTTGAGTAGAATTGAAATGTATACTACTTTTATGTGAAAGCATTGTAAGCACTGAGATAACAACTTTTTTGTCTTTATGTGTAGAGGCACGAAACAACTTTGAAAATACTCATAATTATGTGGGAAGTTAACCTAAGGTGTTTCCATTAGGTTTGCAGTAAGTGCTTTGGTGTAAAATTGAAACGTATGCTATCAGTATTGTCAAAGCATTGTATGCACTGTGATAACAACTTTTTTGTCTTGATGTGTAAAGGCAGGAAACAACTTACAAACCACACAGAATCATGTGGGAAGTTAATCAAAGGTGTTTTCATTAGGTTTGCAGTCAGGACTTTTGAGTACAATTGAAATGTATACTACTTTTATATGAAATCAATGTAAGCACTGAGATAACAACTTTTTTGTCTTGATGTGTAAAAGCAGGAAACAACTTACAAACCACAGAGAATCATGTGGGAAGTTAACTTAAAATGTTTCCATCAGGTTTGCACTCTGCACTTTGGTTGAAAATTGACATGTATAGCACTTAATGTCAGAACATTGTATGCCCTAAGATAACCACTTTTTTGTCTTGATGTGTAGAGGCATGAGGCAACTTTCAAGCTACTCATAATCATGTGGGAAGTTAACCTAAGGTGTTTCCATTAGGTTTGCAGTAAGTACTTTCGTGTAAAATTGAAATGTATACTATTAGCATTGTCAAAGCATTGTATGCACTCTGATAACAACTTTTTTGTCTTGATGTGTAAAGGCAGGAAACAACTTTCAAACCACACAGAATCATGTGGGAAGTTAACTTAAAATGTTTCCATCAGGTTTGCACTCTGCACTTTACTGGAATATTGAAATGCATACTACTATAATGTCATACATTGTACGCACTGAGAAATCCACTTTTTTGCCTTTATGTGCAGACCCATGGAACAACTTTCAGGCATCAAAGAATCATGTGGGAAGTTAACCTAAGGTGTTTCCATCAGGTTTGCAGTAAGTACTTTGGTTGAAAATTGACATGTATAGCACTTTAATGTCAGAACATTGTATGCCCTAAGATAACAACTTTTTTGTCTTGATGTGTAGAGGCATGAGGCAACTTTCAAGCTACTCATAATCATGTGGGAAGTTAACCTAAGGTGTTTCCATTAGGTTTGCAGTAAGTACTTTGGTGTAAAATTGAATTGTATACTATAAGTATTGTCAAAGCATTGTATGCACTGTGATAACAACTTTTTTGTCTTGATGTGTAAAGGCAGGAAACAACTTTCAAACCACACAGAATCATGTGGGAAGTTAACCAAAGGTGTTTTCATTAGGTTTGCAGTCAGGACTTTTGAGTACAATTGAAATGTATACTACTTTTATGTGAAAGCTTTGTAAGCACTGAGATATCAACTTTTTTGTCTTTATGCGTAGAGGCACGAAACAACTATGAAGCTACTCATAATCATGTGGGAAGTTAACCTAAGGTGTTTCCATTAGGTTTGCAGTAAGTACTTTGGTGTAAAATTGAAATCTATACTATTAGTATTGTCAAAGCATTGTATGCACTGTGATAACAACTTTTTTGTCTTGATGTTTAAAGGCAGGGAACAACTTTCAAACCACACAGAATCATGTGGGAAGTTAACTTAAAATGTTTCCATCAGGTTTGCACTCTGCACTATTCTGGAATATTGAAATGTATACTACTTTAATGTCAGTACCTTGTATGCACTGAGAAATCCACTTTTTTGTCTTTATGTGCAGACCCATGAAACAACTTTCAGGCATCTAAGAATCATGTGGGAAGTTAACCTCAGGTGTTTCCATTAGGATTGCAGTAAGAGGTTTGGTGTAAAATTGAAATGTATGCTATCAGTATTGTCAAAGCATTGTATGCACTCTGATAATAACTTGTTTGTCTTGATGCGTAGAGGCATGAAACAACTTTCAAGCTACTCTTAATCATGTGGGAAGTTAACCAAAGGTGTTTTCATTAGGTTTGCAGTCAAGACTTTTGAGTAGAATTGAAATGTATACTACTTTTATGTGAAAGCATTGTAAGCACTAAGATAACAACTTTTTTGTCTTTATGTGTAGAGGCACGAAACAACTTTGAAAATACTCATAATTATGTGGGAAGTTAACTTAAAATGTTTCCATCAGGTTTGCACTCTGCACTTTGGTTGAAAATTGACATGTATAGCACTTAATGTCAGAACATTGTATGCCCTAAGATAACAACTTTTTTGTCTTGATGTGTAGAGGCATGAGGCAAATTTCAAGCTACTCATAATCATGTGGGAAGTTAACCTAAGGTGTTTCCATTAGGTTTGCAGTAAGTACTTTCGTGTAAAATTGAAATGTATACTATTAGCATTGTCAAAGCATTGTATGCACTGTGATAACAACTTTTTTGTCTTGATGTGTAAAGGCAGGAAACAACTTTCAAACCACACAGAATCATGTGGGAAGTTAACCAAAGGTGTTTTCATTAGGTTTGCAGTCAGGACTTTTGAGTACATTTGAAATGTATACTACTTTTATGTGAAAGCATTGTAAGCACTGAGATATCAACTTTTTTGTCTTTATGCGTAGAGGCACGAAACAACTATGAAGCTACTCATAATCATGTAGGAAGTTAACCTAAGGTGTTTCCATTAGGTTTGCAGTAAGTACTTTGGTGTAAAATTGAAATCTATACTATTAGTATTGTCAAAGCATTGTATGCACTGTGATAACAACTTTTTTGTCTTGATGTGTAAAGGCAGGAAACAACTTTCAAACCACACAGAATCATGTGGGAAGTTAACTTAAAATGTTTCCAACCAGGTTTGCACTCTGCACTTTACTGGAATATTGAAATGCATACTACTATAATGTCATACTTTGTACGCACTGAGAAATCCACTTTTTTGCCTTTATGTGCAGACCCATGAAACAACTTTCAGGCATCAAAGAATCATGTGGGAAGTTAACCTAAGGTGTTTCCATCAGGTTTGCACTCTGCACTTTGGTTGAAAATTGACATGTATAGCACTTTAATGTCAGAACATTGTATGCCCTAAGATAACAACTTTTTTGTCTTGATGTGTAGCGAAATGAGGCAACTTTCAAGCTACTCATAATCATGTGGGATGTTAACCTAAGGTGTTTCCATTAGGTTTGCAGTAAGTACTTTGGTGTAAAATTGAATTGTATACTATAAGTATTGTCAAAGCATTGTATGCACTGTGATAACAACTTTTTTGTCTTGATGTGTAAAGGCAGGAAACAACTTTCAAACCACACAGAATCATGTGGGAAGTTAACCAAAGGTGTTTTCATTAGGTTTGCAGTCAGGACTTTTGAGTACAATTGAAATGTATACTACTTTTATGTGAAAGCATTGTAAGCACTGAGATATCAACTTTTTTGTCTTTATGCGTAGAGGCACGAAACAACTATGAAGCTACTCATAATCATGTGGGAAGTTAACCTAAGGTGTTTCCATTAGGTTTGCAGTAAGTACTTTGGTGTAAAATTGAAATCTATACTATTAGTATTGTCAAAGCCTTGTATGCACTGTGATAACAACTTTTTTGTCTTGATGTGTAAAGGCAGGGAACAACTTTCAAACCACACAGAATCATGTGGGAAGTTAACTTAAAATGTTTCCATCAGGTTTGCACTCTGCACTATTCTGGAATATTGAAATGTATACTACTTTAATGTCAGTACCTTGTATGCACTGAGAAATCCACTTTTTTGTCTTTATGTGCAGACCCATGAAACAACTTTCAGGCATCTAAGAATCATGTGGGAAGTTAACCTGAGGTGTTTCCATTAGGATTGCAGTAAGAGGTTTGGTATAAAATTGAAATGTATGCTATCAGTATTGTCAAAGCATTGTATGCACTCTGATAATAACTTGTTTGTCTTGATGCGTAGAGGCATGAAACAACTTTCAAGCTACTCTTAATCATGTGGGAAGTTAACCAAAGGTGTTTTCATTAGGTTTGCAGTCAAGACTTTTGAGTAGAATTGAAATGTATACTACTTTTATGTGAAAGCATTGTAAGCACTGAGATAACAACTTTTTTGTCTTTATGTGTAGAGGCACGAAACAACTTTGAAAATACTCATAATTATGTGGGAAATAACCTAAGGTGTTTCCATTAGGCTTGCAGTAAGTGCTTTGGTGTAAAATTGAAACGTATGCTATCAGTATTGTCAAAGCATTCTATGCACTGTGATAACAACTTTTTTGTCTTGATGTGTAAAGGCAGGAAACAACTTACAAACCACACAGAATCATGTGGGAAGTTAATCAAAGGTGTTTTCATTAGGTTTGCAGTCAGGACTTTTGAGTACAATTGAAATGTATACTACTTTTATATGAAATCATTGTAAGCACTGAGATAACAACTTTTTTGTCTTGATGTGTAAAAGCAAGAAACAACTTTCAAACCACACAGAATCATGTGGGAAGTTAACTTAAAATGTTTCCATCAGGTTTGCACTCTGCACTATTCTGGAATATTGAAATGTATACTACTTTAATGTCAGTACCTTGTATGCACTGAGAAATCCACTTTTTTGTCTTTATGTGCAGACCCATGAAACAACTTTCAGGCATCTAAGAATCATGTGGGAAGTTAACCTGAGGTGTTTCCATTAGGATTGCAGTAAGAGGTTTGGTGTAAAATTGAAATGTATGCTATCAGTATTGTCAAAGCATTGTATGCACTCTGATAATAACTTGTTTGTCTTGATGCGTAGAGGCATGAAACAACTTTCAAGCTACTCTTAATCATGTGGGAAGTTAACCAAAGGTGTTTTCATTAGGTTTGCAGTCAAGACTTTTGAGTAGAATTGAAATGTATACTACTTTTATGTGAAAGCATTGTAAGCACTGAGATAACAACTTTTTTGTCTTTATGTGTAGAGGCACGAAACAACTTTGAAAATACTCATAATTATGTGGGAAGTTAACCTAAGGTGTTTCCATTAGGTTTGCAGTAAGTGCTTTGGTGTAAAATTGAAACGTATGCTATCAGTATTGTCAAAGCATTGTATGCACTGTGATAACAACTTTTTTGTCTTGATGTGTAAAGGCAGGAAACAACTTACAAACCACACAGAATCATGTGGGAAGTTAATCAAAGGTGTTTTCATTAGGTTTGCAGTCAGGACTTTTGAGTACAATTGAAATGTATACTACTTTTATATGAAATCAATGTAAGCACTGAGATAACAACTTTTTTGTCTTGATGTGTAAAAGCAGGAAACAACTTACAAACCACAGAGAATCATGTGGGAAGTTAACTTAAAATGTTTCCATCAGGTTTGCACTCTGCACTTTGGTTGAAAATTGACATGTATAGCACTTAATGTCAGAACATTGTATGCCCTAAGATAACCACTTTTTTGTCTTGATGTGTAGAGGCATGAGGCAACTTTCAAGCTACTCATAATCATGTGGGAAGTTAACCTAAGGTGTTTCCATTAGGTTTGCAGTAAGTACTTTCGTGTAAAATTGAAATGTATACTATTAGCATTGTCAAAGCATTGTATGCACTGTGATAACAACTTTTTTGTCTTGATGTGTAAAGGCAGGAAACAACTTTCAAACCACACAGAATCATGTGGGAAGTTAACTTAAAATGTTTCCATCAGGTTTGCACTCTGCACTTTACTGGAATATTGAAATGCATACTACTATAATGTCATACTTTGTACGCACTGAGAAATCCACTTTTTTGCCTTTATGTGCAGACCCATGAAACAACTTTCAGGCATCAAAGAATCATGTGGGAAGTTAACCTAAGGTGTTTCCATCAGGTTTGCAGTAAGTACTTTGGTTGAAAATTGACATGTATAGCACTTTAATGTCAGAACATTGTATGCCCTAAGATAACAACTTTTTTGTCTTGATGTGTAGAGGCATGAGGCAACTTTCAAGCTACTCATAATCATGTGGGAAGTTAACCTAAGGTGTTTCCATTAGTTTTGCAGTAAGTACTTTGGTGTAAAATTGAATTGTATACTATAAGTATTGTCAAAGCATTGTATGCACTGTGATAACAACTTTTTTGTCTTGATGTGTAAAGGCAGGAAACAACTTTCAAACCACACAGAATCATGTGGGAAGTTAACCAAAGGTGTTTTCATTAGGTTTGCAGTCAGGACTTTTGAGTACAATTGAAATGTATACTACTTTTATGTGAAAGCTTTGTAAGCACTGAGATATCAACTTTTTTGTCTTTATGCGTAGAGGCACGAAACAACTATGAAGCTACTCATAATCATGTAGGAAGTTAACCTAAGGTGTTTCCATTAGGTTTGCAGTAAGTACTTTGGTGTAAAATTGAAATCTATACTATTAGTATTGTCAAAGCATTGTATGCACTGTGATAACAACTTTTTTGTCTTGATGTGTAAAGGCAGGAAACAACTTTCAAACCACACAGAATCATGTGGGAAGTTAACTTAAAATGTTTCCAACCAGGTTTGCACTCTGCACTTTACTGGAATATTGAAATGCATACTACTATAATGTCATACTTTGTACGCACTGAGAAATCCACTTTTTTGCCTTTATGTGCAGACCCATGAAACAACTTTCAGGCATCAAAGAATCATGTGGGAAGTTAACCTAAGGTGTTTCCATCAGGTTTGCACTCTGCACTTTGGTTGAAAATTGACATGTATAGCACTTTAATGTCAGAACATTGTATGCCCTAAGATAACAACTTTTTTGTCTTGATGTGTAAAGGCAGGAAACAACTTACAAACCACACAGAATCATGTGGGAAGTTAATCAAAGGTGTTTTCATTAGGTTTGCAGTCAGGACTTTTGAGTACAATTGAAATGTATACTACTTTTATATGAAATCATTGTAAGCACTGAGATAACAACTTTTTTGTCTTGATGTGTAAAAGCAAGAAACAACTTTCAAACCACACAGAATCATGTGGGAAGTTAACTTAAAATGTTTCCATCAGGTTTGCACTCTGCACTATTCTGGAATATTGAAATGTATACTACTTTAATGTCAGTACCTTGTATGCACTGAGAAATCCACTTTTTTGTCTTTATGTGCAGACCCATGAAACAACTTTCAGGCATCTAAGAATCATGTGGGAAGTTAACCTGAGGTGTTTCCATTAGGATTGCAGTAAGAGGTTTGGTGTAAAATTGAAATGTATGCTATCAGTATTGTCAAAGCATTGTATGCACTCTGATAATAACTTGTTTGTCTTGATGCGTAGAGGCATGAAACAACTTTCAAGCTACTCTTAATCATGTGGGAAGTTAACCAAAGGTGTTTTCATTAGGTTTGCAGTCAAGACTTTTGAGTAGAATTGAAATGTATACTACTTTTATGTGAAAGCATTGTAAGCACTGAGATAACAACTTTTTTGTCTTTATGTGTAGAGGCACGAAACAACTTTGAAAATACTCATAATTATGTGGGAAGTTAACCTAAGGTGTTTCCATTAGGTTTGCAGTAAGTGCTTTGGTGTAAAATTGAAACGTATGCGATCAGTATTGTCAAAGCATTGTATGCACTGTGATAACAACTTTTTTGTCTTGATGTGTAAAGGCAGGAAACAACTTACAAACCACACAGAATCATGTGGGAAGTTAATCAAAGGTGTTTTCATTAGGTTTGCAGTCAGGACTTTTGAGTACAATTGAAATGTATACTACTTTTATATGAAATCAATGTAAGCACTGAGATAACAACTTTTTTGTCTTGATGTGTAAAAGCAGGAAACAACTTACAAACCACAGAGAATCATGTGGGAAGTTAACTTAAAATGTTTCCATCAGGTTTGCACTCTGCACTTTGGTTGAAAATTGACATGTATAGCACTTAATGTCAGAACATTGTATGCCCTAAGATAACCACTTTTTTGTCTTGATGTGTAGAGGCATGAGGCAACTTTCAAGCTACTCATAATCATGTGGGAAGTTAACCTAAGGTGTTTCCATTAGGTTTGCAGTAAGTACTTTCGTGTAAAATTGAAATGTATACTATTAGCATTGTCAAAGCATTGTATGCACTGTGATAACAACTTTTTTGTCTTGATGTGTAAAGGCAGGAAACAACTTTCAAACCACACAGAATCATGTGGGAAGTTAACTTAAAATGTTTCCATCAGGTTTGCACTCTGCACTTTACTGGAATATTGAAATGCATACTACTATAATGTCATACATTGTACGCACTGAGAAATCCACTTTTTTGCCTTTATGTGCAGACCCATGAAACAACTTTCAGGCATCAAAGAATCATGTGGGAAGTTAACCTAAGGTGTTTCCATCAGGTTTGCAGTAAGTACTTTGGTTGAAAATTGACATGTATAGCACTTTAATGTCAGAACATTGTATGCCCTAAGATAACAACTTTTTTGTCTTGATGTGTAGAGGCATGAGGCAACTTTCAAGCTACTCATAATCATGTGGGAAGTTAACCTAAGGTGTTTCCATTAGGTTTGCAGTAAGTACTTTGGTGTAAAATTGAATTGTATACTATAAGTATTGTCAAAGCATTGTATGCACTGTGATAACAACTTTTTTGTCTTGATGTGTAAAGGCAGGAAACAACTTTCAAACCACACAGAATCATGTGGGAAGTTAACCAAAGGTGTTTTCATTAGGTTTGCAGTCAGGACTTTTGAGTACAATTGAAATGTATACTACTTTTATGTGAAAGCTTTGTAAGCACTGAGATATCAACTTTTTTGTCTTTATGCGTAGAGGCACGAAACAACTATGAAGCTACTCATAATCATGTGGGAAGTTAACCTAAGGTGTTTCCATTAGGTTTGCAGTAAGTACTTTGGTGTAAAATTGAAATCTATACTATTAGTATTGTCAAAGCATTGTATGCACTGTGATAACAACTTTTTTGTCTTGATGTTTAAAGGCAGGGAACAACTTTCAAACCACACAGAATCATGTGGGAAGTTAACTTAAAATGTTTCCATCAGGTTTGCACTCTGCACTATTCTGGAATATTGAAATGTATACTACTTTAATGTCAGTACCTTGTATGCACTGAGAAATCCACTTTTTTGTCTTTATGTGCAGACCCATGAAACAACTTTCAGGCATCTAAGAATCATGTGGGAAGTTAACCTGAGGTGTTTCCATTAGGATTGCAGTAAGAGGTTTGGTGTAAAATTGAAATGTATGCTATCAGTATTGTCAAAGCATTGTATGCACTCTGATAATAACTTGTTTGTCTTGATGCGTAGAGGCATGAAACAACTTTCAAGCTACTCTTAATCATGTGGGAAGTTAACCAAAGGTGTTTTCATTAGGTTTGCAGTCAAGACTTTTGAGTAGAATTGAAATGTATACTACTTTTATGTGAAAGCATTGTAAGCACTAAGATAACAACTTTTTTGTCTTTATGTGTAGAGGCACGAAACAACTTTGAAAATACTCATAATTATGTGGGAAGTTAACCTAAGGTGTTTCCATTAGGTTTGCAGTAAGTGCTTTGGTGTAAAATTGAAACGTATGCTATCAGTATTGTCAAAGCATTGTATGCATTGTGATAACAACTTTTTTGTCTTGATGTGTAAAGGCAGGAAACAACTTACAAACCACACAGAATCATTTGGGAAGTTAATCAAAGGTGTTTTCATTAGGTTTGCAGTCAGGACTTTTGAGTACAATTGAAATGTATACTACTTTTATATGAAATCATTGTAAGCACTGAGATAACAACTTTTTTGTCTTGATGTGTAAAAGCAGGAAACAACTTACAAACCACAGAGAATCATGTGGGAAGTTAACTTAAAATGTTTCCATCAGGTTTGCACTCTGCACTTTGGTTGAAAATTGACATGTATAGCACTTAATGTCAGAACATTGTATGCCCTAAGATAACAACTTTTTTGTCTTGATGTGTAGAAGCATGAGGCAAATTTCAAGCTACTCATAATCATGTGGGAAGTTAACCTAAGGTGTTTCCATTAGGTTTGCAGTAAGTACTTTCGTGTAAAATTGAAATGTATACTATTAGCATTGTCAAAGCATTGTATGCACTGTGATAACAACTTTTTTGTCTTGATGTGCAAAGGCAGGAAACAACTTTCAAACCACACAGAATCATGTGGGAAGTTAACCAAAGGTGTTTTCATTAGGTTTGCATTCAGGACTTTTGAGTACATTTGAAATGTATACTACTTTTATGTGAAAGCATTGTAAGCACTGAGATATCAACTTTTTTGTCTTTATGCGTAGAGGCACGAAACAACTATGAAGCTACTCATAATCATGTAGGAAGTTAACCTAAGGTGTTTCCATTAGGTTTGCAGTAAGTACTTTGGTGTAAAATTGAAATCTATACTATTAGTATTGTCAAAGCATTGTATGCACTGTGATAACAACTTTTTTGTCTTGATGTGTAAAGGCAGGAAACAACTTTCAAACCACACAGAATCATGTGGGAAGTTAACTTAAAATGTTTCCAACCAGGTTTGCACTCTGCACTTTACTGGAATATTGAAATGCATACTACTATAATGTCATACTTTGTACGCACTGAGAAATCCACTTTTTTGCCTTTATGTGCAGACCCATGAAACAACTTTCAGGCATCAAAGAATCATGTGGGAAGTTAACCTAAGGTGTTTCCATCAGGTTTGCAGTAAGTACTTTGGTTGAAAATTGACATGTATAGCACTTTAATGTCAGAACATTGTATGCCCTAAGATAACAACTTTTTTGTCTTGATGTGTAAAGGCAGGAAACAACTTACAAACCACACAGAATCATGTGGGAAGTTAATCAAAGGTGTTTTCATTAGGTTTGCAGTCAGGACTTTTGAGTACAATTGAAATGTATACTACTTTTATATGAAATCATTGTAAGCACTGAGATAACAACTTTTTTGTCTTGATGTGTAAAAGCAGGAAACAACTTACAAACCACAGAGAATCATGTGGGAAGTTAACTTAAAATGTTTCCATCAGGTTTGCACTCTGCACTTTGGTTGAAAATTGACATGTATTGCACTTTATGTCAGAACATTGTATGCCCTAAGATAACCACTTTTTTGTCTTGATGTGTAGAGGCATGAGGCAACTTTCAAGCTACTCATAATCATGTGGGAAGTTAACCTAAGGTGTTTCCATTAGGTTTGCAGTAAGTACTTTCGTGTAAAATTGAAATGTATACTACTAGCATTGTCAAAGCATTGTATGCACTGTGATAACAACTTTTTTGTCTTGATGTGTAAAGGCAGGAAACAACTTTCAAACCACACAGAATCATGTGGGAAGTTAACTTAAAATGTTTCCATCAGGTTTGCACTCTGCACTTTACTGGAATATTGAAATGCATACTACTATAATGTCATACATTGTACGCCCTGAGAAATCCACTTTTTTGCCTTTATGTGCAGACCCATGAAACAACTTTCAGGCATCAAAGAATCATGTGGGAAGTTAACCTAAGGTGTTTCCATCAGGTTTGCAGTAAGTACTTTGGTTGAAAATTGACATGTATAGCACTTTAATGTCAGAACATTGTATGCCCTAAGATAACAACTTTTTTGTCTTGATGTGTAGAGGCATGAGGCAACTTTCAAGCTACTCATAATCATGTGGGAAGTTAACCTAAGGTGTTTCCATTAGGTTTGCAGTAAGTACTTTGGTGTAAAATTGAATTGTATACTATAAGTATTGTCAAAGCATTGTATGCACTGTGATAACAACTTTTTTGTCTTGATGTGTAAAGGCAGGAAACAACTTTCAAACCACACAGAATCATGTGGGAAGTTAACCAAAGGTGTTTTCATTAGGTTTGCAGTCAGGACTTTTGAGTACAATTGAAATGTATACTACTTTTATGTGAAAGCATTGTAAGCACTGAGATATCAACTTTTTTGTCTTTATGCGTAGAGGCACGAAACAACTATGAAGCTACGCATAATCATGTGGGAAGTTAACCTAAGGTGTTTCCATTAGGTTTGCAGTAAGTACTTTGGTGTAAAATTGAAATCTATACTATTAGTATTGTCAAAGCATTGTATGCACTGTGATAACAACTTTTTTGTCTTGATGTGTAAAGGCAGGGAACAACTTTCAAACCACACAGAATCATGTGGGAAGTTAACTTAAAATGTTTCCATCAGGTTTGCACTCTGCACTATTCTGGAATATTGAAATGTATACTACTTTAATGTCAGCACCTTGTATGCACTGAGAAATCCACTTTTTTGTCTTTATGTGCAGACCCATGAAACAACTTTCAGGCATCTAAGAATCATGTGGGAAGTTAACCTGAGGTGTTTCCTTTAGGATTGCAGTAAGAGGTTTGGTGTAAAATTGAAATGTATGCTATCAGTATTGTCAAAGCATTGTATGCACTCTGATAATAACTTGTTTGTCTTGATGCGTAGAGGCATGAAACAACTTTCAAGCTACTCTTAATCATGTGGGAAGTTAACCAAAGGTGTTTTCATTAGGTTTGCAGTCAAGACTTTTGAGTAGAATTGAAATGTATACTACTTTTATGTGAAAGCATTGTAAGCACTGAGATAACAACTTTTTTGTCTTTATGTGTAGAGGCACGAAACAACTTTGAAAATACTCATAATTATGTGGGAAGTTAACCTAAGGTGTTTCCATTAGGTTTGCAGTAAGTGCTTTGGTGTAAAATTGAAACGTATGCTATCAGTATTGTCAAAGCATTGTATGCACTGTGATAACAACTTTTTTGTCTTGATGTGTAAAGGCAGGAAACAACTTACAAACCACACAGAATCATGTGGGAAGTTAATCAAAGGTGTTTTCATTAGGTTTGCAGTCAGGACTTTTGAGTACAATTGAAATGTATACTACTTTTATATGAAATCATTGTAAGCACTGAGATAACAACTTTTTTGTCTTGATGTGTAAAAGCAGGAAACAACTTACAAACCACAGAGAATCATGTGGGAAGTTAACTTAAAATGTTTCCATCAGGTTTGCACTCTGCACTTTGGTTGAAAATTGACATGTATAGCACTTAATGTCAGAACATTGTATGCCCTAAGATAACCACTTTTTTGTCTTGATGTGTAGAGGCATGAGGCAACTTTCAAGCTACTCATAATCATGTGGGAAGTTAACCTAAGGTGTTTCCATTAGGTTTGCAGTAAGTACTTTCGTGTAAAATTGAAATGTATACTATTGTCAAAGCATTGTATGCACTGTGATAACAACTTTTTTGTCTTGATGTGTAAAGGCAGGAAACAACTTTCAAACCACACAGAATCATGTGGGAAGTTAACTTAAAATGTTTCCATCAGGTTTGCACTCTGCACTTTACTGGAATATTGAAATGCATACTACTATAAAGTCATACATTGTACGCACTGAGAAATCCACTTTTTTGACTTTATGTGCAGACCCATGAAACAACTTTCAGGCATCAAAGAATCATGTGGGAAGTTAACCTAAGGTGTTTCCATCAGGTTTGCAGTAAGTACTTTGGTTGAAAATTGACATGTATAGCACTTTAATGTCAGAACATTGTATGCCCTAAGATAACAACTTTTTTGTCTTGATGTGTAGAGGCATGAGGCAACTTTCAAGCTACTCATAATCATGTGGGAAGTTAACCTAAGGTGTTTCCATTAGGTTTGCAGTAAGTACTGTGGTGTAAAATTGAATTGTATACTATAAGTATTGTCAAAGCATTGTATGCACTGTGATAACAACTTTTTTGTCTTGATGTGTAAAGGCAGGAAACAACTTTCAAACCACACAGAATCATGTGGGAAGTTAACCAAAGGTGTTTTCATTAGGTTTGCAGTCAGGACTTTTGAGTACAATTGAAATGTATACTACTTTTATGTGAAAGCATTGTAAGCACTGAGATATCAACTTTTTTGTCTTTATGCGTAGAGGCACGAAACAACTATGAAGCTACGCATAATCATGTGGGAAGTTAACCTAAGGTGTTTCCATTAGGTTTGCAGTAAGTACTTTGGTGTAAAATTGAAATCTATACTATTAGTATTGTCAAAGCATTGTATGCACTGTGATAACAACTTTTTTGTCTTGATGTGTAAAGGCAGGGAACAACTTTCAAACCACACAGAATCATGTGGGAAGTTAACTTAAAATGTTTCCATCAGGTTTGCACTCTGCACTATTCTGGAATATTGAAATGTATACTACTTTAATGTCAGTACCTTGTATGCACTGAGAAATCCACTTTTTTGTCTTTATGTGCAGACCCATGAAACAACTTTCAGGCATCTAAGAATCATGTGGGAAGTTAACCTGAGGTGTTTCCATTAGGATTGCAGTAAGAGGTTTGGTGTAAAATTGAAATGTATGCTATCAGTATTGTCAAAGCATTGTATGCACTCTGATAATAACTTGTTTGTCTTGATGCGTAGAGGCATGAAACAACTTTCAAGCTACTCTTAATCATGTGGGAAGTTAACCAAAGGTGTTTTCATTAGGTTTGCAGTCAAGACTTTTGAGTAGAATTGAAATGTATACTACTTTTATGTGAAAGCATTGTAAGCACTAAGATAACAACTTTTTTGTCTTTATGTGTAGAGGCACGAAACAACTTTGAAAATACTCATAATTATGTGGGAAGTTAACCTAAGGTGTTTCCATTAGGTTTGCAGTAAGTGCTTTGGTGTAAAATTGAAACGTATGCTATCAGTATTGTCAAAGCATTGTATGCATTGTGATAACAACTTTTTTGTCTTGATGTGTAAAGGCAGGAAACAACTTACAAACCACACAGAATCATGTGGGAAGTTAATCAAAGGTGTTTTCATTAGGTTTGCAGTCAGGACTTTTAAGTACAATGGAAATGTATACTACTTTTATATGAAATCATTGTAAGCACTGAGATAACAACTTTTTTGTCTTGATGTGTAAAAGCAGGAAACAACTTACAAACCACAGAGAATCATGTGGGAAGTTAACTTAAAATGTTTCCATCAGGTTTGCACTCTGCACTTTGGTTGAAAATTGACATGTATAGCACTTAATGTCAGAACATTGTATGCCCTAAGATAACAACTTTTTTGTCTTGATGTGTAGAGGCATGAGGCAAATTTCAAGCTACTCATAATCATGTGGGAAGTTAACCTAAGGTGTTTCCATTAGGTTTGCAGTAAGTACTTTCGTGTAAAATTGAAATGTATACTATTAGCATTGTCAAAGCATTGTATGCACTGTGATAACAACTTTTTTGTCTTGATGTGTAAAGGCAGGAAACAACTTTCAAACCACACAGAATCATGTGGGAAGTTAACTTAAAATGTTTCCATCAGGTTTGCACTCTGCACTTTACTGGAATATTGAAATGCATACTACTATAATGTCATACATTGTACGCACTGAGAAATCCACTTTTTTGCCTTTATGTACAGACCCATGAAACAACTTTCAGGCATCAAAGAATCATGTGGGAAGTTAACCTAAGGTGTTTCCATCAGGTTTGCAGTAAGTACTTTGGTTGAAAATTGACATCTATAGCACTTTAATGTCAGAACATTGTATGCCCTAAGATAACAACTTTTTTGTCTTGAGGCAACTTTCAAGCTACTCATAATCATGTGGGAAGTTAACCTAAGGTGTTTCCATTAGGTTTGCAGTAAGTACTTTGGTGTAAAATTGAATTGTATACTATAAGTATTGTCAAAGCATTGTATGCACTGTGATAACAACTTTTTTGTCTTGATGTGTAAAGGCAGGAAACAACTTTCAAACCACACAGAATCATGTGGGAAGTTAACTTAAAATGTTTCCATCAGGTTTGCACTCTGCACTTTACTGGAATATTGAAATGCATACTACTATAAAGTCATACATTGTACGCACTGAGAAATCCACTTTTTTGACTTTATGTGCAGACCCATGAAACAACTTTCAGGCATCAAAGAATCATGTGGGAAGTTAACCTAAGGTGTTTCCATCAGGTTTGCAGTAAGTACTTTGGTTGAAAATTGACATGTATAGCACTTTAATGTCAGAACTTTGTATGCCCTAAGATAACAACTTTTTTGTCTTGATGTGTAGAGGCATGAGGCAACTTTCAAGCTACTCATAATCATGTGGGAAGTTAACCTAAGGTGTTTCCATTAGATTTGCAGTAAGTACTTTGGTGTAAAATTGAATTGTATACTATAAGTATTGTCAAAGCATTGTATGCACTGTGATAACAACTTTTTTGTCTTGATGTGTAAAGGCAGGAAACAACTTTCAAACCACACAGAATCATGTGGGAAGTTAACCAAAGGTGTTTTCATTAGGTTTGCAGTCAGGACTTTTGAGTACAATTGAAATGTATACTACTTTTATGTGAAAGCATTGTAAGCACTGAGATATCAACTTTTTTGTCTTTATGCGTAGAGGCACGAAACAACTATGAAGCTACGCATAATCATGTGGGAAGTTAACCTAAGGTGTTTCCATTACGTTTGCAGTAAGTACTTTGGTGTAAAATTGAAATCTATACTATTAGTATTGTCAAAGCATTGTATGCACTGTGATAACAACTTTTTTGTCTTGATGTGTAAAGGCAGGGAACAACTTTCAAACCACACAGAATCATGTGGGAAGTTAACTTAAAATGTTTCCATCAGGTTTGCACTCTGCACTATTCTGGAATATTGAAATGTATACTACTTTAATGTCAGTACCTTGTATGCACTGAGAAATCCACTTTTTTGTCTTTATGTGCAGACCCATGAAACAACTTTCAGGCATCTAAGAATCATGTGGGAAGTTAACCTGAGGTGTTTCCATTAGGATTGCAGTAAGAGGTTTGGTGTAAAATTGAAATGTATGCTATCAGTATTGTCAAAGCATTGTATGCACTCTGATAATAACTTGTTTGTCTTGATGCGTAGAGGCATGAAACAACTTTCAAGCTACTCTTAATCATGTGGGAAGTTAACCAAAGGTGTTTTCATTAGGTTTGCAGTCAAGACTTTTGAGTAGAATTGAAATGTATACTACTTTTATGTGAAAGCATTGTAAGCACTAAGATAACAACTTTTTTGTCTTTATGTGTAGAGGCACGAAACAACTTTGAAAATACTCATAATTATGTGGGAAGTTAACCTAAGGTGTTTCCATTAGGTTTGCAGTAAGTGCTTTGGTGTAAAATTGAAACGTATGCTATCAGTATTGTCAAAGCATTGTATGCATTGTGATAACAACTTTTTTGTCTTGATGTGTAAAGGCAGGAAACAACTTACAAACCACACAGAATCATATGGGAAGTTAATCAAAGGTGTTTTCATTAGGTTTGCAGTCAGGACTTTTGAGTACAATTGAAATGTATACTACTTTTATATGAAATCATTGTAAGCACTGAGATAACAACTTTTTTGTCTTGATGTGTAAAAGCAGGAAACAACTTACAAACCACAGAGAATCATGTGGGAAGTTAACTTAAAATGTTTCCATCAGGTTTGCACTCTGCACTTTGGTTGAAAATTGACATGTATAGCACTTAATGTCAGAACATTGTATGCCCTAAGATAACAACTTTTTTGTCTTGATGTGTAGAGGCATGAGGCAAATTTCAAGCTACTCATAATCATGTGGGAAGTTAACCTAAGGTGTTTCCATTAGGTTTGCAGTAAGTACTTTCGTGTAAAATTGAAATGTATACTATTAGCATTGTCAAAGCATTGTATGCACTGTGATAACAACTTTTTTGTCTTGATGTGTAAAGGCAGGAAACAACTTTCAAACCACACAGAATCATGTGGGAAGTTAACCAAAGGTGTTTTCATTAGGTTTGCAGTCAGGACTTTTGAGTACATTTGAAATGTATACTACTTTTATGTGAAAGCATTGTAAGCACTGAGATATCAACTTTTTTGTCTTTATGCGTAGAGGCACGAAACAACTATGAAGCTACTCATAATCATGTAGGAAGTTAACCTAAGGTGTTTCCATTAGGTTTGCAGTAAGTACTTTGGTGTAAAATTGAAATCTATACTATTAGTATTGTCAAAGCATTGTATGCACTGTGATAACAACTTTTTTGTCTTGATGTGTAAAGGCAGGAAACAACTTTCAAACCACACAGAATCATGTGGGAAGTTAACCAAAGGTGTTTTCATTAGGTTTGCAGTCAAGACTTTTGAGTAGAATTGAAATGTACACTACTTTTATGTGAAAGCATTGTAAGCACTGAGATAACAACTTTTTTGTCTTTATGTGTAGAGGCACGAAACAACTTTGAAAATACTCATAATTATGTGGGAAATAACATAAGGTGTTTCCATTAAGCTTGCAGTAAGTGCTTTGGTGTAAAATTGAAACGTATGCTATCAGTATTGTCAAAGCATTGTATGCACTGTGATAACAACTTTTTTGTCTTGATGTGTAAAGGCAGGAAACAACTTACAAACCACACAGAATCATGTGGGAAGTTAATCAAAGGTGTTTTCATTAGGTTTGCAGTCAGGACTTTTGAGTACAATTGAAATGTATACTACTTTTATATGAAATCATTGTAAGCACTGAGATAACAACTTTTTTGTCTTCATGTGTAAAAGCAGGAAACAACTTTCAAACCACACAGAATCATGTGGGAAGTTAACTTAAAATGTTTCCATCAGGTTTGCACTCTGCACTTTACTGGAATATTGAAATGCATACTACTATAATGTCATACATTGTACGCACTGAGAAATCCACTTTTTTGCCTTTATGTGCAGACCCATGTAAAAACTTTCAGGCATCAAAGAATCATGTGGGAAGTTAACCTAAGGTGTTTCCATCAGGTTTGCAGTAAGTACTTTGGTTGAAAATTGACATGTATAGCACTTTAATGTCAGAACATTGTATGCCCTAAGATAACAACTTTTTTGTCTTGATGTGTAGAGGCATGAGGCTACTTTCAAGCTACTCATAATCATGTGGGAAGTTAACCTAAGGTGTTTCCATTAGGTTTGCAGTAAGTACTTTGGTGTAAAATTGAATTGTATACTATAAGTATTGTCAAAGCATTGTATGCACTGTGATAACAACTTTTTTGTCTTGATGTGTAAAGGCAGGAAACAACTTTCAAACCACACAGAATCATGTGGGAAGTTAACCAAAGGTGTTTTCATTAGGTTTGCAGTCAAGACTTTTGAGTAGAATTGAAATGTATACTACTTTTATGTGAAAGCATTGTAAGCACTGAGATAACAACTTTTTTGTCTTTATGTGTAGAGGCACGAAACAACTTTGAGAATACTCATAATTATGTGGGAAATAACCTAAGGTGTTTCCATTAGGCTTGCAGTAAGTGCTTTGGTGTAAAATTGAAACGTATGCTATCAGTATTGTCAAAGCATTGTATGCACTGTGATAACAACTTTTTTGTCTTGATGTGTAAAGGCAGGAAACAACTTACAAACCACACAGAATCATGTGGGAAGTTAATCAAAGGTGTTTTCATTAGGTTTGCAGTCAGGACTTTTGAGTACAATTGAAATGTATACTACTTTTATATGAAATCATTGTAAGCACTGAGATAACAACTTTTTTGTCTTGATGTGTAAAAGCAGGAAACAACTTTCAAACCACACAGAATCATGTGGGAAGTTAACTTAAAATGTTTCCTTCAGGTTTGCACTCTGCACTATTCTGGAATATTGAAATGTATACTACTTTAATGTCGGTACCTTGTATGCACTGAGAAATCCACTTTTTTGTCTTTATGTGCAGACCCATGAAACAACTTTCAGGCATCTAAGAATCATGTGGGAAGTTAACCTGAGGTGTTTCCATTAGGATTGCAGTAAGAGGTTTGGTGTAAAATTGAAATGTATGCTATCAGTATTGTCAAAGCATTGTATGCACTCTGATAATAACTTGTTTGTCTTGATGCGTAGAGGCATGAAACAACTTTCAAGCTACTCTTAATCATGTGGGAAGTTAACCAAAGGTGTTTTCATTAGGTTTGCAGTCAAGACTTTTGAGTAGAATTGAAATGTATACTACTTTTATGTGAAAGCATTGTAAGCACTAAGATAACAACTTTTTTGTCTTTATGTGTAGAGGCACGAAACAACTTTGAAAATACTCATAATTATGTGGGAAGTTAACCTAAGGTGTTTCCATTAGGTTTGCAGTAAGTGCTTTGGTGTAAAATTGAAACGTATGCTATCAGTATTGTCAAAGCATTGTATGCATTGTGATAACAACTTTTTTGTCTTGATGTGTAAAGGCAGGAAACAACTTACAAACCACACAGAATCATATGGGAAGTTAATCAAAGGTGTTTTCATTAGGTTTGCAGTCAGGACTTTTGAGTACAATTGAAATGTATACTACTTTTATATGAAATCATTGTAAGCACTGAGATAACAACTTTTTTGTCTTGATGTGTAAAAGCAGGAAACAACTTACAAACCACAGAGAATCATGTGGGAAGTTAACTTAAAATGTTTCCATCAGGTTTGCACTCTGCACTTTGGTTGAAAATTGACATGTATAGCACTTAATGTCAGAACATTGTATGCCCTAAGATAACAACTTTTTTGTCTTGATGTGTAGAGGCATGAGGCAAATTTCAAGCTACTCATAATCATGTGGGAAGTTAACCTAAGGTGTTTCCATTAGGTTTGCAGTAAGTACTTTCGTGTAAAATTGAAATGTATACTATTAGCATTGTCAAAGCATTGTATGCACTGTGATAACAACTTTTTTGTCTTGATGTGTAAAGGCAGGAAACAACTTTCAAACCACACAGAATCATGTGGGAAGTTAACCAAAGGTGTTTTCATTAGGTTTGCAGTCAGGACTTTTGAGTACATTTGAAATGTATACTACTTTTATGTGAAAGCATTGTAAGCACTGAGATATCAACTTTTTTGTCTTTATGCGTAGAGGCACGAAACAACTATGAAGCTACTCATAATCATGTAGGAAGTTAACCTAAGGTGTTTCCATTAGGTTTGCAGTAAGTACTTTGGTGTAAAATTGAAATCTATACTATTAGTATTGTCAAAGCATTGTATGCACTGTGATAACAACTTTTTTGTCTTGATGTGTAAAGGCAGGAAACAACTTTCAAACCACACAGAATCATGTGGGAAGTTAACCAAAGGTGTTTTCATTAGGTTTGCAGTCAAGACTTTTGAGTAGAATTGAAATGTACACTACTTTTATGTGAAAGCATTGTAAGCACTGAGATAACAACTTTTTTGTCTTTATGTGTAGAGGCACGAAACAACTTTGAAAATACTCATAATTATGTGGGAAATAACATAAGGTGTTTCCATTAAGCTTGCAGTAAGTGCTTTGGTGTAAAATTGAAACGTATGCTATCAGTATTGTCAAAGCATTGTATGCACTGTGATAACAACTTTTTTGTCTTGATGTGTAAAGGCAGGAAACAACTTACAAACCACACAGAATCATGTGGGAAGTTAATCAAAGGTGTTTTCATTAGGTTTGCAGTCAGGACTTTTGAGTACAATTGAAATGTATACTACTTTTATATGAAATCATTGTAAGCACTGAGATAACAACTTTTTTGTCTTCATGTGTAAAAGCAGGAAACAACTTTCAAACCACACAGAATCATGTGGGAAGTTAACTTAAAATGTTTCCATCAGGTTTGCACTCTGCACTTTACTGGAATATTGAAATGCATACTACTATAATGTCATACATTGTACGCACTGAGAAATCCACTTTTTTGCCTTTATGTGCAGACCCATGTAAAAACTTTCAGGCATCAAAGAATCATGTGGGAAGTTAACCTAAGGTGTTTCCATCAGGTTTGCAGTAAGTACTTTGGTTGAAAATTGACATGTATAGCACTTTAATGTCAGAACATTGTATGCCCTAAGATAACAACTTTTTTGTCTTGATGTGTAGAGGCATGAGGCTACTTTCAAGCTACTCATAATCATGTGGGAAGTTAACCTAAGGTGTTTCCATTAGGTTTGCAGTAAGTACTTTGGTGTAAAATTGAATTGTATACTATAAGTATTGTCAAAGCATTGTATGCACTGTGATAACAACTTTTTTGTCTTGATGTGTAAAGGCAGGAAACAACTTTCAAACCACACAGAATCATGTGGGAAGTTAACCAAAGGTGTTTTCATTAGGTTTGCAGTCAAGACTTTTGAGTAGAATTGAAATGTATACTACTTTTATGTGAAAGCATTGTAAGCACTGAGATAACAACTTTTTTGTCTTTATGTGTAGAGGCACGAAACAACTTTGAGAATACTCATAATTATGTGGGAAATAACCTAAGGTGTTTCCATTAGGCTTGCAGTAAGTGCTTTGGTGTAAAATTGAAACGTATGCTATCAGTATTGTCAAAGCATTGTATGCACTGTGATAACAACTTTTTTGTCTTGATGTGTAAAGGCAGGAAACAACTTACAAACCACACAGAATCATGTGGGAAGTTAATCAAAGGTGTTTTCATTAGGTTTGCAGTCAGGACTTTTGAGTACAATTGAAATGTATACTACTTTTATATGAAATCATTGTAAGCACTGAGATAACAACTTTTTTGTCTTGATGTGTAAAAGCAGGAAACAACTTTCAAACCACACAGAATCATGTGGGAAGTTAACTTAAAATGTTTCCTTCAGGTTTGCACTCTGCACTATTCTGGAATATTGAAATGTATACTACTTTAATGTCGGTACCTTGTATGCACTGAGAAATCCACTTTTTTGTCTTTATGTGCAGACCCATGAAACAACTTTCAGGCATCTAAGAATCATGTGGGAAGTTAACCTGAGGTGTTTCCATTAGGATTGCAGTAAGAGGTTTGGTGTAAAATTGAAATGTATGCTATCAGTATTGTCAAAGCATTGTATGCACTCTGATAATAACTTGTTTGTCTTGATGCGTAGAGGCATGAAACAACTTTCAAGCTACTCTTAATCATGTGGGAAGTTAACCAAAGGTGTTTTCATTAGGTTTGCAGTCAAGACTTTTGAGTAGAATTGAAATGTATACTACTTTTATGTGAAAGCATTGTAAGCACTGAGATAACAACTTTTTTGTCTTTATGTGTAGAGGCACGAAACAACTTTGAAAATACTCATAATTATGTGGGAAGTTAACCTAAGGTGTTTCCATTAGGTTTGCAGTAAGTGCTTTGGTGTAAAATTGAAACGTATGCGATCAGTATTGTCAAAGCATTGTATGCACTGTGATAACAACTTTTTTGTCTTGATGTGTAAAGGCAGGAAACAACTTACAAACCACACAGAATCATGTGGGAAGTTAATCAAAGGTGTTTTCATTAGGTTTGCAGTCAGGACTTTTGAGTACAATTGAAATGTATACTACTTTTATATGAAATCATTGTAAGCACTGAGATAACAACTTTTTTGTCTTGATGTGTAAAAGCAGGAAACAACTTACAAACCACAGAGAATCATGTGGGAAGTTAACTTAAAATGTTTCCATCAGGTTTGCACTCTGCACTTTGGTTGAAAATTGACATGTATAGCACTTAATGTCAGAACATTGTATGCCCTAAGATAACCACTTTTTTGTCTTGATGTGTAGAGGCATGAGGCAACTTTCAAGCTACTCATAATCATGTGGGAAGTTAACCTAAGGTGTTTCCATTAGGTTTGCAGTAAGTACTTTCGTGTAAAATTGAAATGTATACTATTGTCAAATCATTGTATGCACTGTGATAACAACTTTTTTGTCTTGATGTGTAAAGGCAGGAAACAACTTTCAAACCACACAGAATCATGTGGGAAGTTAACTTAAAATGTTTCCATCAGGTTTGCACTCTGCACTTTACTGGAATATTGAAATGCATACTACTATAATGTCATACATTGTACGCACTGAGAAATCCACTTTTTTGCCTTTATGTGCAGACCCATGAAACAACTTTCAGGCATCAAAGAATCATGTGGGAAGTTAACCTAAGGTGTTTCCATCAGGTTTGCAGTAAGTACTTTGGTTGAAAATTGACATGTATAGCACTTTAATGTCAGAACATTGTATGCCCTAAGATAACAACTTTTTTGTCTTGATGTGTAGAGGCATGAGGCAACTTTCAAGCTACTCATAATCATGTGGGAAGTTAACCTAAGGTGTTTCCATTAGGTTTGCAGTAAGTACTTTGGTGTAAAATTGAATTGTATACTATAAGTATTGTCAAAGCATTGTATGCACTGTGATAACAACTTTTTTGTCTTGATGTGTAAAGGCAGGAAACAACTTTCAAACCACACAGAATCATGTGGGAAGTTAACCAAAGGTGTTTTCATTAGGTTTGCAGTCAGGACTTTTGAGTACAATTGAAATGTATACTACTTTTATGTGAAAGCATTGTAAGCACTGAGATATCAACTTTTTTGTCTTTATGCGTAGAGGCACGAAACAACTATGAAGCTACGCATAATCATGTGGGAAGTTAACCTAAGGTGTTTCCATTAGGTTTGCAGTAAGTACTTTGGTGTAAAATTGAAATCTATACTATTAGTATTGTCAAAGCATTGTATGCACTGTGATAACAACTTTTTTGTCTTGATGTGTAAAGGCAGGGAACAACTTTCAAACCACACAGAATCATGTGGGAAGTTAACTTAAAATGTTTCCATCAGGTTTGCACTCTGCACTATTCTGGAATATTGAAATGTATACTACTTTAATGTCAGTACCTTGTATGCACTGAGAAATCCACTTTTTTGTCTTTATGTGCAGACCCATGAAACAACTTTCAGGCATCTAAGAATCATGTGGGAAGTTAACCTGAGGTGTTTCCATTAGGATTGCAGTAAGAGTGTTGGTGTAAAATTGAAATGTATGCTATCAGTATTGTCAAAGCATTGTATGCACTCTGATAATAACTTGTTTGTCTTGATGCGTAGAGGCATGAAACAACTTTCAAGCTACTCTTAATCATGTGGGAAGTTAACCAAAGGTGTTTTCATTAGGTTTGCAGTCAAGACTTTTGAGTAGAATTGAAATGTATACTGCTTTTATGTGAAAGCATTGTAAGCACTAAGATAACAACTTTTTTGTCTTTATGTGTAGAGGCACGAAACAACTTTGAAAATACTCATAATTATGTGGGAAGTTAACCTAAGGTGTTTCCATTAGGTTTGCAGTAAGTGCTTTGGTGTAAAATTGAAACGTATGCTATCAGTATTGTCAAAGCATTGTATGCATTGTGATAACAACTTTTTTGTCTTGATGTGTAAAGGCAGGAAACAACTTACAAACCACACAGAATCATGTGGGAAGTTAACTTAAAATGTTTCCATCAGGTTTGCACTCTGCACTTTACTGGAATATTGAAATGCATACTACTATAATGTCATACATTGTACGCACTGAGAAATCCACTTTTTTGCCTTTATGTGCAGACCCATGAAACAACTTTCAGGCATCAAAGAATCATGTGGGAAGTTAATCTAAGGTGTTTCCATCAGGTTTGCAGTAAGTACTTTGGTTGAAAATTGACATGTATAGCACTTTAATGTCAGAACATTGTATGCCCTAAGATAACAACTTTTTTGTCTTGATGTGTAGAGGCATGAGGCAACTTTCAAGCTACTCATAATCATGTGGGAAGTTAACCTAAGGTGTTTCCATTAGGTTTGCAGTAAGTACTTTGGTGTAAAATTGAATTGTATACTATAAGTATTGTCAAAGCATTGTATGCACTGTGATAACAACTTTTTTGTCTTGATGTGTAAAAGCAGGAAACAACTTTCAAACCACACAGAATCATGTGGGAAGTTAACTTAAAATGTTTCCATCAGGTTTGCACTCTGCACTATTCTGGAATATTGAAATGTATACTACTTTAATGTCAGTACCTTGTATGCACTGAGAAATCCACTTTTTTGTCTTTATGTGCAGACCCATGAAACAACTTTCAGGCATCTAAGAATCATGTGGGAAGTTAACCTGAGGTGTTTCCATTAGGATTGCAGTAAGAGGTTTGGTGTAAAATTGAAATGTATGCTATCAGTGTTGTCAAAGCATTGTATGCACTCTGATAATAACTTGTTTGTCTTGATGCGTAGAGGCATGAAACAACTTTCAAGCTACTCTTAATCATGTGGGAAGTTAACCAAAGGTGTTTTCATTAGGTTTGCAGTCAAGACTTTTGAGTAGAATTGAAATGTATACTACTTTTATGTGAAAGCATTGTAAGCACTGAGATAACAACTTTTTTGTCTTTATGTGTAGAGGCACGAAACAACTTTGAAAATACTCATAATTATGTGGGAAGTTAACCTAAGGTGTTTCCATTAGGTTTGCAGTAAGTGCTTTGGTGTAAAATTGAAACGTATGCTATCAGTATTGTCAAAGCATTGTATGCACTGTGATAACAACTTTTTTGTCTTGATGTGTAAAGGCAGGAAACAACTTACAAACCACACAGAATCATGTGGGAAGTTAATCAAAGGTGTTTTCATTAGGTTTGCAGTCAGGACTTTTGAGTACAATTGAAATGTATACTACTTTTATATGAAATCATTGTAAGCACTGAGATAACAACTTTTTTGTCTTGATGTGTAAAAGCAGGAAACAACTTACAAACCACAGAGAATCATGTGGGAAGTTAACTTAAAATGTTTCCATCAGGTTTGCACTCTGCACTTTGGTTGAAAATTGACATGTATAGCACTTAATGTCAGAACATTGTATGCCCTAAGATAACCACTTTTTTGTCTTGATGTGTAGAGGCATGAGGCAACTTTCAAGCTACTCATAATCATGTGGGAAGTTAACCTAAGGTGTTTCCATTAGGTTTGCAGTAAGTACTTTCGTGTAAAATTGAAATGTATACTATTAGCATTGTCAAAGCATTGTATGCACAGTGATAACAACTTTTTTGTTTTGATGTGTAAAGGCAGGAAACAACTTTCAAACCACACAGAATCATGTGGGAAGTTAACTTAAAATGTTTCCATCAGGTTTGCACTCTGCACTTTACTGGAATATTGAAATGCATACTACTATAATGTCATACATTGTACGCCCTGAGAAATCCACTTTTTTGCCTTTATGTGCAGACCCATGAAACAACTTTCAGGCATCAAAGAATCATGTGGGAAGTTAACCTAAGGTGTTTCCATCAGGTTTGCAGTAAGTACTTTGGTTGAAAATTGACATGTATAGCACTTTAATGTCAGAACATTGTATGCCCTAAGATAACAACTTTTTTGCCTTGATGTGTAGAGGCATGAGGCAACTTTCAAGGTACTCATAATCATGTGGGAAGTTAACCTAACGTGTTTCCATTAGGTTTGCAGTAAGTACTTTGGTGTAAAATTGAATTGTATACTATAAGTATTGTCAAAGCTTTGTATGCACTGTGATAACAACTTTTTTGTCTTGATGTGTAAAGGCAGGAAACAACTTTCAAACCACACAGAATCATGTGGGAAGTTAACCAAAGGTGTTTTCATTAGGTTTGCAGTCAGGACTTTTGAGTACAATTGAAATGTATACTACTTTTATGTGAAAGCATTGTAAGCACTGAGATATCAACTTTTTTGTCTTTATGCGTAGAGGCACGAAACAACTATGAAGCTACGCATAATCATGTGGGAAGTTAACCTAAGGTGTTTCCATTAGGTTTGCAGTAAGTACTTTGGTGTAAAATTGAAATCTATACTATTAGTATTGTCAAAGCATTGTATGCACTGTGATAACAACTTTTTTGTCTTGATGTGTAAAGGCAGGGAACAACTTTCAAACCACACAGAATCATGTGGGAAGTTAACTTAAAATGTTTCCATCAGGTTTGCACTCTGCACTATTCTGGAATATTGAAATGTATACTACTTTAATGTCAGTACCTTGTATGCACTGAGAAATCCACTTTTTTGTCTTTATGTGCAGACCCATGAAACAACTTTCAGGCATCTAAGAATCATGTGGGAAGTTAACCTGAGGTGTTTCCATTAGGATTGCAGTAAGAGGTTTGGTGTAAAATTGAAATGTATGCTATCAGTATTGTCAAAGCATTGTATGCACTCTGATAATAACTTGTTTGTCTTGATGCGTAGAGGCATGAAACAACTTTCAAGCTACTCTTAATCATGTGGGAAGTTAACCAAAGGTGTTTTCATTAGGTTTGCAGTCAAGACTTTTGAGTAGAATTGAAATGTATACTACTTTTATGTGAAAGCATTGTAAGCACTAAGATAACAACTTTTTTGTCTTTATGTGTAGAGGCACGAAACAACTTTGAAAATACTCATAATTATGTGGGAAGTTAACCTAAGGTGTTTCCATTAGGTTTGCAGTAAGTGCTTTGGTGTAAAATTGAAACGTATGCTATCAGTATTGTCAAAGCATTGTATGCATTGTGATAACAACTTTTTTGTCTTGATGTGTAAAGGCAGGAAACAACTTACAAACCACACAGAATCATGTGGGAAGTTAATCAAAGGTGTTTTCATTAGGTTTGCTGTCAGGACTTTTGAGTACAATTGAAATGTATACTACTTTTATATGAAATCATTGTAAGCACTGAGATAACAACTTTTTTGTCTTGATGTGTAAAAGCAGGAAACAACTTACAAACCACAGAGAATCATGTGGGAAGTTAACTTAAAATGTTTCCATCAGGTTTGCACTCTGCACTTTGGTTGAAAATTGACATGTATAGCACTTAATGTCAGAACATTGTATGCCCTAAGATAACAACTTTTTTGTCTTGATGTGTAGAGGCATGAGGCAAATTTCAAGCTACTCATAATCATGTGGGAAGTTAACCAAAGGTGTTTTCATTAGGTTTGCAGTCAGGACTTTTGAGTACAATTGAAATGTATACTACTTTTATGTGAAAGCATTGTAAGCACTGAGATATCAACTTTTTTGTCTTTATGCGTAGAGGCACGAAACAACTATGAAGCTACGCATAATCATGTGGGAAGTTAACCTAAGGTGTTTCCATTAGGTTTGCAGTAAGTACTTTGGTGTAAAATTGAAATCTATACTATTAGTATTGTCAAAGCATTGTATGCACTGTGATAACAACTTTTTTGTCTTGATGTGTAAAGGCAGGGAACAACTTTCAAACCACACAGAATCATGTGGGAAGTTAACTTAAAATGTTTCCATCAGGTTTGCACTCTGCACTATTCTGGAATATTGAAATGTATACTACTTTAATGACAGTACCTTGTATGCACTGAGAAATCCACTTTTTTGCCTTTATGTGCAGACCCATGAAACAACTTTCAGGCATCAAAGAATCATGTGGGAAGTTAACCTAAGGTGTTTCCATCAGGTTTGCAGTAAGTACTTTGGTTGAAAATTGACATGTATAGCACTTTAATGTCAGAACATTGTATGCCCTAAGATAACAACTTTTTTGTCTTGATGTGTAGAGGCATGAGGCAACTTTCAAGCTACTCATAATCATGTGGGAAGTTAACCTAAGGTGTTTCCATTAGGTTTGCAGTAAGTACTTTGGTGTAAAATTGAATTGTATACTATAAGTATTGTCAAAGCATTGTATGCACTGTGATAACAACTTTTTTGTCTTGATGTGTAAAAGCAGGAAACAACTTTCAAACCACACAGAATCATGTGGGAAGTTAACTTAAAATGTTTCCATCAGGTTTGCACTCTGCACTATTCTGGAATATTGAAATGTATACTACTTTAATGTCAGTACCTTGTATGCACTGAGAAATCCACTTTTTTGTCTTTATGTGCAGACCCATGAAACAACTTTCAGGCATCTAAGAATCATGTGGGAAGTTAACCTGAGGTGTTTCCATTAGGATTGCAGTAAGAGGTTTGGTGTAAAATTGAAATGTATGCTATCAGTATTGTCAAAGCATTGTATGCACTCTGATAATAACTTGTTTGTCTTGATGCGTAGAGGCATGAAACAACTTTCAAGCTACTCTTAATCATGTGGGAAGTTAACCAAAGGTGTTTTCATTAGGTTTGCAGTCAAGACTTTTGAGTAGAATTGAAATGTATACTACTTTTATGTGAAAGCATTGTAAGCACTGAGATAACAACTTTTTTGTCTTTATGTGTAGAGGCACGAAACAACTTTGAAAATACTCATAATTATGTGGGAAGTTAACCTAAGGTGTTTCCATTAGGTTTGCAGTAAGTGCTTTGGTGTAAAATTGAAACGTATGCTATCAGTATTGTCAAAGCATTGTATGCACTGTGATAACAACTTTTTTGTCTTGATGTGTAAAGGCAGGAAACAACTTACAAACCACACAGAATCATGTGGGAAGTTAATCAAAGGTGTTTTCATTAGGTTTGCAGTCAGGACTTTTGAGTACAATTGAAATGTATACTACTTTTATATGAAATCATTGTAAGCACTGAGATAACAACTTTTTTGTCTTGATGTGTAAAAGCAGGAAACAACTTACAAACCACAGAGAATCATGTGGGAAGTTAACTTAAAATGTTTCCATCAGGTTTGCACTCTGCACTTTGGTTGAAAATTGACATGTATAGCACTTAATGTCAGAACATTGTATGCCCTAAGATAACCACTTTTTTGTCTTGATGTGTAGAGGCATGAGGCAACTTTCAAGCTACTCATAATCATGTGGGAAGTTAACCTAAGGTGTTTCCATTAGGTTTGCAGTAAGTACTTTCGTGTAAAATTGAATGTATACTATTAGCATTGTCAAAGCATTGTATGCACAGTGATAACAACTTTTTTGTCTTGATGTGTAAAGGCAGGAAACAACTTTCAATCCACAGAGAATCATGTGGGAAGTTAACTTAAAATGTTTCCATCAGGTTTGCACTCTGCACTTTACTGGAATATTGAAATGCATACTACTATAATGTCATACATTGTACGCACTGAGAAATCCACTTTTTTGCCTTTATGTGCAGACCCATGAAACAACTTTCAGGCATCAAAGAATCATGTGGGAAGTTAACCTAAGGTGTTTCCATCAGGTTTGCAGTAAGTACTTTGGTTGAAAATTGACATGTATAGCACTTTAATGTCAGAACATTGTATGCCCTAAGATAACAACTTTTTTGTCTTGATGTGTAGAGGCATGAGGCAACTTTCAAGCTACTCATAATCATGTGGGAAGTTAACCTAAGGTGTTTCCATTAGGTTTGCAGTAAGTACTTTGGTGTAAAATTGTATTGTATACTATAAGTATTGTCAAAGCATTGTATGCACTGTGATAACAACTTTTTTGTCTTGATGTGTAAAGGCAGGAAACAACTTTCAAACCACACAGAATCATGTGGGAAGTTAACCAAAGGTGTTTTCATTAGGTTTGCAGTCAGGACTTTTGAGTACAATTGAAATGTATACTACTTTTATGTGAAAGCATTGTAAGCACTGAGATATCAACTTTTTTGTCTTTATGCGTAGGGGCACGAAACAACTATGAAGCTACGCATAATCATGTGGGAAGTTAACCTAAGGTGTTTCCATTAGGTTTGCAGTAAGTACTTTGGTGTAAAATTGAAATCTATACTATTAGTATTGTCAAAGCATTGTATGCACTGTGATAACAACTTTTTTGTCTTGATGTGTAAAGGCAGGGAACAACTTTCAAACCACACAGAATCATGTGGGAAGTTAACTTAAAATGTTTCCATCAGGTTTGCACTCTGCACTATTCTGGAATATTGAAATGTATACTACTTTAATGTCAGTACCTTGTATGCACTGAGAAATCCACTTTTTTGTCTTTATGTGCAGACCCATGAAACAACTTTCAGGCATCTAAGAATCATGTGGGAAGTTAACCTGAGGTGTTTCCATTAGGATTGCAGTAAGAGGTTTGGTGTAAAATTGAAATGTATGCTATCAGTATTGTCAAAGCATTGTATGCACTCTGATAATAACTTGTTTGTCTTGATGCGTAGAGGCATGAAACAACTTTCAAGCTACTCTTAATCATGTGGGAAGTTAACCAAAGGTGTTTTCATTAGGTTTGCAGTCAAGACTTTTGAGTAGAATTGAAATGTATACTACTTTTATGTGAAAGCATTGTAAGCACTGAGATAACAACTTTTGTGTCTTTATGTGTAGAGGCACGAAACAACTTTGAAAATACTCATAATTATGTGGGAAGTTAACCTAAGGTGTTTCCATTAGGTTTGCAGTAAGTGCTTTGGTGTAAAATTGAAACGTATGCTATCAGTATTGTCAAAGCATTGTATGCACTGTGATAACAACTTTTTTGTCTTGATGTGTAAAGGCAGGAAACAACTTACAAACCACACAGAATCATGTGGGAAGTTAATCAAAGGTGTTTTCATTAGGTTTGCAGTCAGGACTTTTGAGTACAATTGAAATGTATACTACTTTTATATGAAATCATTGTAAGCACTGAGATAACAACTTTTTTGTCTTGATGTGTAAAAGCAGGAAACAACTTACAAACCACAGAGAATCATGTGGGAAGTTAACTTAAAATGTTTCCATCAGGTTTGCACTCTGCACTTTACTGGAATATTGAAATGCATACTACTATAATGTCATACATTGTACGCACTGAGAAATCCACTTTTTTGCCTTTATGTGCAGACCCATGAAACAACTTTCAGGCATCAAAGAATCATGTGGGAAGTTAACCTAAGGTGTTTCCATCAGGTTTGCAGTAAGTACTTTGGTTGAAAATTGACATGTATAGCACTTTAATGTCAGAACATTGTATGCCCTAAGATAACAACTTTTTTGTCTTGATGTGTAGAGGCATGAGGCAACTTTCAAGCTACTCATAATCATGTGGGAAGTTAACCTAAGGTGTTTCCATTAGGTTTGCAGTAAGTACTTTGGTGTAAAATTGAATTGTATACTATAAGTATTGTCAAAGCATTGTATGCACTGTGATAACAACTTTTTTGTCTTGATGTGTAAAAGCAGGAAACAACTTTCAAACCACACAGAATCATGTGGGAAGTTAACTTAAAATGTTTCCATCAGGTTTGCACTCTGCACTATTCTGGAATATTGAAATGTATACTACTTTAATGTCAGTACCTTGTATGCACTGAGAAATCCACTTTTTTGTCTTTATGTGCAGACCCATGAAACAACTTTCAGGCATCTAAGAATCATGTGGGAAGTTAACCTGAGGTGTTTCCATTAGGATTGCAGTAAGAGGTTTGGTGTAAAATTGAAATGTATGCTATCAGTATTGTCAAAGCATTGTATGCACTCTGATAATAACTTGTTTGTCTTGATGCGTAGAGGCATGAAACAACTTTCAAGCTACTCTTAATCATGTGGGAAGTTAACCAAAGGTGTTTTCATTAGGTTTGCAGTCAAGACTTTTGAGTAGAATTGAAATGTATACTACTTTTATGTGAAAGCATTGTAAGCACTGAGATGACAACTTTTTTGTCTTTATGTGTAGAGGCACGAAACAACTTTGAAAATACTCATAATTATGTGGGAAGTTAACCTAAGGTGTTTCCATTAGGTTTGCAGTAAGTGCTTTGGTGTAAAATTGAAACGTATGCTATCAGTATTGTCAAAGCATTGTATGCACTGTGATAACAACTTTTTTGTCTTGATGTGTAAAGGCAGGAAACAACTTACAAACCACACAGAATCATGTGGGAAGTTAATCAAAGGTGTTTTCATTAGGTTTGCAGTCAGGACTTTTGAGTACAATTGAAATGTATACTACTTTTATATGAAATCATTGTAAGCACTGAGATAACAACTTTTTTGTCTTGATGTGTAAAAGCAGGAAACAACTTACAAACCACAGAGAATCATGTGGGAAGTTAACTTAAAATGTTTCCATCAGGTTTGCACTCTGCACTTTGGTTGAAAATTGACATGTATAGCACTTAATGTCAGAACATTGTATGCCCTAAGATAACCACTTTTTTGTCTTGATGTGTAGAGGCATGAGGCAACTTTCAAGCTACTCATAATCATGTGGGAAGTTAACCTAAGGTGTTTCCATTAGGTTTGCAGTAAGTACTTTCGTGTAAAATTGAAATGTATACTATTAGCATTGTCAAAGCATTGTATGCACTGTGATAACAACTTTTTTGTCTTGATGTGTAAAGGCAGGAAACAACTTTCAAACCACAGAGAATCATGTGGGAAGTTAACCTAAGGTGTTTCCATCAGGTTTGCACTCTGCACTTTACTGGAATATTGAAATGCATACTACTATAATGTCATACATTGTACGCCCTGAGAAATCCACTTTTTTGCCTTTATGTGCAGACCCATGAAACAACTTTCAGGCATCAAAGAATCATGTGGGAAGTTAACCTAAGGTGTTTCCATCAGGTTTGCAGTAAGTACTTTGGTTGAAAATTGACATGTATAGCACTTTAATGTCAGAACATTGTATGCCCTAAGATAACAACTTTTTTGTCTTGATGTGTAGAGGCATGAGGCAACTTTCAAGCTACTCATAATCATGTGGGAAGTTAACCTAAGGTGTTTCCATTAGGTTTGCAGTAAGTACTTTGGTGTAAAATTGTATTGTATACTATAAGTATTGTCAAAGCATTGTATGCACTGTGATAACAACTTTTTTGTCTTGATGTGTAAAGGCAGGAAACAACTTTCAAACCACACAGAATCATGTGGGAAGTTAACCAAAGGTGTTTTCATTAGGTTTGCAGTCAGGACTTTTGAGTACAATTGAAATGTATACTACTTTTATGTGAAAGCATTGTAAGCACTGAGATATCAACTTTTTTGTCTTTATGCGTAGAGGCACGAAACAACTATGAAGCTACGCATAATCATGTGGGAAGTTAACCTAAGGTGTTTCCATTAGGTTTGCAGTAAGTACTTTGGTGTAAAATTGAAATCTATACTATTAGTATTGTCAAAGCATTGTATGCACTGTGATAACAACTTTTTTGTCTTGATGTGTAAAGGCAGGGAACAACTTTCAAACCACACAGAATCATGTGGGAAGTTAACTTAAAATGTTTCCATCAGGTTTGCACTCTGCACTATTCTGGAATATTGAAATGTATACTACTTTAATGTCAGTACCTTGTATGCACTGAGAAATCCACTTTTTTGTCTTTATGTGCAGACCCATGAAACAACTTTCAGGCATCTAAGAATCATGTGGGAAGTTAACCTGAGGTGTTTCCATTAGGATTGCAGTAAGAGGTTTGGTGTAAAATTGAAATGTATGCTATCAGTATTGTCAAAGCATTGTATGCACTCTGATAATAACTTGTTTGTCTTGATGCGTAGAGGCATGAAACAACTTTCAAGCTACTCTTAATCATGTGGGAAGTTAACCAAAGGTGTTTTCATTAGGTTTGCAGTCAAGACTTTTGAGTAGAATTGAAATGTATACTACTTTTATGTGAAAGCATTGTAAGCACTGAGATAACAACTTTTTTGTCTTTATGTGTAGAGGCACGAAACAACTTTGAAAATACTCATAATTATGTGGGAAGTTAACCTAAGGTGTTTCCATTAGGTTTGCAGTAAGTGCTTTGGTGTAAAATTGAAACGTATGCTATCAGTATTGTCAAAGCATTGTATGCACTGTGATAACAACTTTTTTGTCTTGATGTGTAAAGGCAGGAAACAACTTACAAACCACACAGAATCATGTGGGAAGTTAATCAAAGGTGTTTTCATTAGGTTTGCAGTCAGGACTTTTGAGTACAATTGAAATGTATACTACTTTTATATGAAATCATTGTAAGCACTGAGATAACAACTTTTTTGTCTTGATGTGTAAAAGCAGGAAACAACTTACAAACCACAGAGAATCATGTGGGAAGTTAACTTAAAATGTTTCCATCAGGTTTGCACTCTGCACTTTGGTTGAAAATTGACATGTATAGCACTTAATGTCAGAACATTGTATGCCCTAAGATAACCACTTTTTTGTCTTGATGTGTAGAGGCATGAGGCAACTTTCAAGCTACTCATAATCATGTGGGAAGTTAACCTAAGGTGTTTCCATTAGGTTTGCAGTAAGTACTTTCGTGTAAAATTGAAATGTATACTATTGTCAAAGCATTGTATGCACTGTGATAACAACTTTTTTGTCTTGATGTGTAAAGGCAGGAAACAACTTTCAAACCACACAGAATCATGTGGGAAGTTAACTTAAAATGTTTCCATCAGGTTTGCACTCTGCACTTTACTGGAATATTGAAATGCATACTACTATAAAGTCATACATTGTACGCACTGAGAAATCCACTTTTTTGACTTTATGTGCAGACCCATGAAACAACTTTCAGGCATCAAAGAATCATGTGGGAAGTTAACCTAAGGTGTTTCCATCAGGTTTGCAGTAAGTACTTTGGTTGAAAATTGACATGTATAGCACTTTAATGTCAGAACATTGTATGCCCTAAGATAACAACTTTTTTGTCTTGATGTGTAGAGGCATGAGGCAACTTTCAAGCTACTCATAATCATGTGGGAAGTTAACCTAAGGTGTTTCCATTAGGTTTGCAGTAAGTACTTTGGTGTAAAATTGAATTGTATACTATAAGTATTGTCAAAGCATTGTATGCACTGTGATAACAACTTTTTTGTCTTGATGTGTAAAGGCAGGAAACAACTTTCAAACCACACAGAATCATGTGGGAAGTTAACCAAAGGTGTTTTCATTAGGTTTGCAGTCAGGACTTTTGAGTACAATTGAAATGTATACTACTTTTATGTGAAAGCATTGTAAGCACTGAGATATCAACTTTTTTGTCTTTATGCGTAGAGGCACGAAACAACTATGAAGCTACGCATAATCATGTGGGAAGTTAACCTAAGGTGTTTCCATTAGGTTTGCAGTAAGTACTTTGGTGTAAAATTGAAATCTATACTATTAGTATTGTCAAAGCATTGTATGCACTGTGATAACAACTTTTTTGTCTTGATGTGTAAAGGCAGGGAACAACTTTCAAACCACACAGAATCATGTGGGAAGTTAACTTAAAATGTTTCCATCAGGTTTGCACTCTGCACTATTCTGGAATATTGAAATGTATACTACTTTAATGTCAGTACCTTGTATGCACTGAGAAATCCACTTTTTTGTCTTTATGTGCAGACCCATGAAACAACTTTCAGGCATCTAAGAATCATGTGGGAAGTTAACCTGAGGTGTTTCCATTAGGATTGCAGTAAGAGGTTTGGTGTAAAATTGAAATGTATGCTATCAGTATTGTCAAAGCATTGTATGCACTCTGATAATAACTTGTTTGTCTTGATGCGTAGAGGCATGAAACAACTTTCAAGCTACTCTTAATCATGTGGGAAGTTAACCAAAGGTGTTTTCATTAGGTTTGCAGTCAAGACTTTTGAGTAGAATTGAAATGTATACTACTTTTATGTGAAAGCATTGTAAGCACTAAGATAACAACTTTTTTGTCTTTATGTGTAGAGGCACGAAACAACTTTGAAAATACTCATAATTATGTGGGAAGTTAACCTAAGGTGTTTCCATTAGGTTTGCAGTAAGTGCTTTGGTGTAAAATTGAAACGTATGCTATCAGTATTGTCAAAGCATTGTATGCATTGTGATAACAACTTTTTTGTCTTGATGTGTAAAGGCAGGAAACAACTTACAAACCACACAGAATCATGTGGGAAGTTAATCAAAGGTGTTTTCATTAGGTTTGCAGTCAGGACTTTTGAGTACAATTGAAATGTATACTACTTTTATATGAAATCATTGTAAGCACTGAGATAACAACTTTTTTGTCTTGATGTGTAAAAGCAGGAAACAACTTACAAACCACAGAGAATCATGTGGGAAGTTAACTTAAAATGTTTCCATCAGGTTTGCACTCTGCACTTTGGTTGAAAATTGACATGTATAGCACTTAATGTCAGAACATTGTATGCCCTAAGATAACCACTTTTTTGTCTTGATGTGTAGAGGCATGAGGCAACTTTCAAGCTACTCATAATCATGTGGGAAGTTAACCTAAGGTGTTTCCATTAGGTTTGCAGTAAGTACTTTCGTGTAAAATTGAAATGTATACTATTGTCAAAGCATTGTATGCACTGTGATAACAACTTTTTTGTCTTGATGTGTAAAGGCAGGAAACAACTTTCAAACCACACAGAATCATGTGGGAAGTTAACTTAAAATGTTTCCATCAGGTTTGCACTCTGCACTTTACTGGAATATTGAAATGCATACTACTATAAAGTCATACATTGTACGCACTGAGAAATCCACTTTTTTGACTTTATGTGCAGACCCATGAAACAACTTTCAGGCATCAAAGAATCATGTGGGAAGTTAACCTAAGGTGTTTCCATCAGGTTTGCAGTAAGTACTTTGGTTGAAAATTGACATGTATAGCACTTTAATGTCAGAACATTGTATGCCCTAAGATAACAACTTTTTTGTCTTGATGTGTAGAGGCATGAGGCAACTTTCAAGCTACTCATAATCATGTGGGAAGTTAACCTAAGGTGTTTCCATTAGGTTTGCAGTAAGTACTTTGGTGTAAAATTGAATTGTATACTATAAGTATTGTCAAAGCATTGTATGCACTGTGATAACAACTTTTTTGTCTTGATGTGTAAAGGCAGGAAACAACTTTCAAACCACACAGAATCATGTGGGAAGTTAACCAAAGGTGTTTTCATTAGGTTTGCAGTCAGGACTTTTGAGTACAATTGAAATGTATACTACTTTTATGTGAAAGCATTGTAAGCACTGAGATATCAACTTTTTTGTCTTTATGCGTAGAGGCACGAAACAACTATGAAGCTACGCATAATCATGTGGGAAGTTAACCTAAGGTGTTTCCATTAGGTTTGCAGTAAGTACTTTGGTGTAAAATTGAAATCTATACTATTAGTATTGTCAAAGCATTGTATGCACTGTGATAACAACTTTTTTGTCTTGATGTGTAAAGGCAGGGAACAACTTTCAAACCACACAGAATCATGTGGGAAGTTAACTTAAAATGTTTCCATCAGGTTTGCACTCTGCACTTTACTGGAATATTGAAATGCATACTACTATAATGTCATACATTGTACGCACTGAGAAATCCACTTTTTTGCCTTTATGTGCAGACCCATGAAACAACTTTCAGGCATCAAAGAATCATGTGGGAAGTTAACCTAAGGTGTTTCCATCAGGTTTGCAGTAAGTACTTTGGTTGAAAATTGACATGTATAGCACTTTAATGTCAGAACATTGTATGCCCTAAGATAACAACTTTTTTGTCTTGATGTGTAGAGGCATGAGGCAACTTTCAAGCTACTCATAATCATGTGGGAAGTTAACCTAAGGTGTTTCCATTAGGTTTGCAGTAAGTACTTTGGTGTAAAATTGAATTGTATACTATAAGTATTGTCAAAGCATTGTATGCACTGTGATAACAACTTTTTTGTCTTGATGTGTAAAGGCAGGAAACAACTTTCAAACCACACAGAATCATGTGGGAAGTTAACCAAAGGTGTTTTCATTAGGTTTGCAGTCAGGACTTTTGAGTACAATTGAAATGTATACTACTTTTATGTGAAAGGTTTGTAAGCACTGAGATATCAACTTTTTTGTCTTTATGCGTAGAGGCACGAAACAACTATGAAGCTACTCATAATCATGTGGGAAGTTAACCTAAGGTGTTTCCATTAGGTTTGCAGTAAGTACTTTGGTGTAAAATTGAAATCTATACTATTAGTATTGTCAAAGCATTGTATGCACTGTGATAACAACTTTTTTGTCTTGATGTTTAAAGGCAGGGAACAACTTTCAAACCACACAGAATCATGTGGGAAGTTAACTTAAAATGTTTCCATCAGGTTTGCACTCTGCACTATTCTGGAATATTGAAATGTATACTACTTTAATGTCAGTACCTTGTATGCACTGAGAAATCCACTTTTTTGTCTTTATGTGCAGACCCATGAAACAACTTTCAGGCATCTAAGAATCATGTGGGAAGTTAACCTGAGGTGTTTCCATTAGGATTGCAGTAAGAGGTTTGGTGTAAAATTGAAATGTATGCTATCAGTATTGTCAAAGCATTGTATGCACTCTGATAATAACTTGTTTGTCTTGATGCGTAGAGGCATGAAACAACTTTCAAGCTACTCTTAATCATGTGGGAAGTTAACCAAAGGTGTTTTCATTAGGTTTGCAGTCAAGACTTTTGAGTAGAATTGAAATGTATACTACTTTTATGTGAAAGCATTGTAAGCACTAAGATAACAACTTTTTTGTCTTTATGTGTAGAGGCACGAAACAACTTTGAAAATACTCATAATTATGTGGGAAGTTAACCTAAGGTGTTTCCATTAGGTTTGCAGTAAGTGCTTTGGTGTAAAATTGAAACGTATGCTATCAGTATTGTCAAAGCATTGTATGCATTGTGATAACAACTTTTTTGTCTTGATGTGTAAAGGCAGGAAACAACTTACAAACCACACAGAATCATGTGGGAAGTTAATCAAAGGTGTTTTCATTAGGTTTGCAGTCAGGACTTTTGAGTACAATTGAAATGTATACTACTTTTATATGAAATCATTGTAAGCACTGAGATAACAACTTTTTTGTCTTGATGTGTAAAAGCAGGAAACAACTTACAAACCACAGAGAATCATGTGGGAAGTTAACTTAAAATGTTTCCATCAGGTTTGCACTCTGCACTTTGGTTGAAAATTGACATGTATAGCACTTAATGTCAGAACATTGTATGCCCTAAGATAACAACTTTTTTGTCTTGATGTGTAGAGGCATGAGGCAAATTTCAAGCTACTCATAATCATGTGGGAAGTTAACCTAAGGTGTTTCCATTAGGTTTGCAGTAAGTACTTTCGTGTAAAATTGAAATGTATACTATTAGCATTGTCAAATCATTGTATGCACTGTGATAACAACTTTTTTGTCTTGATGTGTAAAGGCAGGAAACAACTTTCAAACCACACAGAATCATGTGGGAAGTTAACTTAAAATGTTTCCATCAGGTTTGCACTCTGCACTTTACTGGAATATTGAAATGCATACTACTATAATGTCATACATTGTACGCACTGAGAAATCCACTTTTTTGCCTTTATGTGCAGACCCATGAAACAACTTTCAGGCATCAAAGAATCATGTGGGAAGTTAACCTAAGGTGTTTCCATCAGGTTTGCAGTAAGTACTTTGGTTGAAAATTGACATGTATAGCACTTTAATGTCAGAACATTGTATGCCCTAAGATAACAACTTTTTTGTCTTGATGTGTAGAGGCATGAGGCAACTTTCAAGCTACTCATAATCATGTGGGAAGTTAACCTAAGGTGTTTCCATTAGGTTTGCAGTAAGTACTTTGGTGTAAAATTGAATTGTATACTATAAGTATTGTCAAAGCATTGTATGCACTGTGATAACAACTTTTTTGTCTTGATGTGTAAAGGCAGGAAACAACTTTCAAACCACACAGAATCATGTGGGAAGTTAACCAAAGGTGTTTTCATTAGGTTTGCAGTCAGGACTTTTGAGTACAATTGAAATGTATACTACTTTTATGTGAAAGCTTTGTAAGCACTGAGATATCAACTTTTTTGTCTTTATGCGTAGAGGCACGAAACAACTATGAAGCTACTCATAATCATGTGGGAAGTTAACCTAAGGTGTTTCCATTAGGTTTGCAGTAAGTACTTTGGTGTAAAATTGAAATCTATACTATTAGTATTGTCAAAGCATTGCATGCACTGTGATAACAACTTTTTTGTCTTGATGTTTAAAGGCAGGGAACAACTTTCAAACCACACAGAATCATGTGGGAAGTTAACTTAAAATGTTTCCATCAGGTTTGCACTCTGCACTATTCTGGAATATTGAAATGTATACTACTTTAATGTCAGTACCTTGTATGCACTGAGAAATCCACTTTTTTGTCTTTATGTGCAGACCCATGAAACAACTTTCAGGCATCTAAGAATCATGTGGGAAGTTAACCTGAGGTGTTTCCATTAGGATTGCAGTAAGAGGTTTGGTGTAAAATTGAAATGTATGCTATCAGTATTGTCAAAGCATTGTATGCACTCTGATAATAACTTGTTTGTCTTGATGCGTAGAGGCATGAAACAACTTTCAAGCTACTCTTAATCATGTGGGAAGTTAACCAAAGGTGTTTTCATTAGGTTTGCAGTCAAGACTTTTGAGTAGAATTGAAATGTATACTACTTTTATGTGAAAGCATTGTAAGCACTAAGATAACAACTTTTTTGTCTTTATGTGTAGAGGCACGAAACAACTTTGAAAATACTCATAATTATGTGGGAAGTTAACCTAAGGTGTTTCCATTAGGTTTGCAGTAAGTGCTTTGGTGTAAAATTGAAACGTATGCTATCAGTATTGTCAAAGCATTGTATGCATTGTGATAACAACTTTTTTGTCTTGATGTGTAAAGGCAGGAAACAACTTACAAACCACACAGAATCATGTGGGAAGTTAATCAAAGGTGTTTTCATTAGGTTTGCAGTCAGGACTTTTGAGTACAATTGAAATGTATACTACTTTTATATGAAAT
Organism: Mobula birostris; assembly: GCF_030028105.1. Taxonomy (NCBI): domain Eukaryota; kingdom Metazoa; phylum Chordata; class Chondrichthyes; order Myliobatiformes; family Myliobatidae; genus Mobula; species Mobula birostris. The sequence continues at coordinate 67,166 of NW_027278345.1, forward strand.
CATTGTAAGCACTGAGATAACAACTTTTTTGTCTTGATGTGTAAAAGCAGGAAACAACTTACAAACCACAGAGAATCATGTGGGAAGTTAACTTAAAATGTTTCCATCAGGTTTGCACTCTGCACTTTGGTTGAAAATTGACATGTATAGCACTTAATGTCAGAACATTGTATGCCCTAAGATAACAACTTTTTTGTCTTGATGTGTAGAGGCATGAGGCAAATTTCAAGCTACTCATAATCATGTGGGAAGTTAACCTAAGGTGTTTCCATTAGGTTTGCAGTAAGTACTTTCGTGTAAAATTGAAATGTATACTATTAGCATTGTCAAAGCATTGTATGCACTGTGATAACAACTTTTTTGTCTTGATGTGTAAAGGCAGGGAACAACTTTCAAACCACACAGAATCATGTAGGAAGTTAACCAAAGGTGTTTTCATTAGGTTTGCAGTCAGGACTTTTGAGTACATTTGAAATGTATACTACTTTTATGTGAAAGCATTGTAAGCACTGAGATATCAACTTTTTTGTCTTTATGCGTAGAGGCACGAAACAACTATGAAGCTACTCATAATCACGTAGGAAGTTAACCTAAGGTGTTTCCATTAGGTTTGCAGTAAGTACTTTGGTGTAAAATTGAAATCTATACTATTAGTATTGTCAAAGCATTGTATGCACTGTGATAACAACTTTTTTGTCTTGATGTGTAAAGGCAGGAAACAACTTTCAAACCACACAGAATCATGTGGGAAGTTAACTTAAAATGTTTCCAACCAGGTTTGCACTCTGCACTTTACTGGAATATTGAAATGCATACTACTATAATGTCATACTTTGTACGCACTGAGAAATCCACTTTTTTGCCTTTATGTGCAGAGCCATGAAACAACTTTCAGGCATCAAAGAATCATGTGGGAAGTTAACCTAAGGTGTTTCCATCAGGTTTGCACTCTGCACTTTGGTTGAAAATTGACATGTATAGCACTTTAATGTCAGAACATTGTATGCCCTAAGATAACAACTTTTTTGTCTTGATGTGTAGAGGCATGAGGCAACTTTCAAGCTACTCATAATCATGTGGGAAGTTAACCTAAGGTGTTTCCATTAGGTTTGCAGTAAGTACTTTGGTGTAAAATTGAATTGTATACTATAAGTATTGTCAAAGCATTGTATGCACTGTGATAACAACTTTTTTGTCTTGATGTGTAAAGGCAGGAAACAACTTTCAAACCACACAGAATCATGTGGGAAGTTAACCAAAGGTGTTTTCATTAGGTTTGCAGTCAGGACTTTTGAGTACAATTGAAATGTATACTACTTTTATGTGAAAGCATTGTAAGCACTGAGATATCAACTTTTTTGTCTTTATGCGTAGAGGCACGAAACAACTATGAAGCTACACATAATCATGTGGGAAGTTAACCTAAGGTGTTTCCATTAGGTTTGCAGTAAGTACTTTGGTGTAAAATTGAAATCTATACTATTAGTATTGTCAAAGCATTGTATGCACTGTGATAACAACTTTTTTGTCTTGATGTGTAAAGGCAGGGAACAACTTTCAAACCACACAGAATCATGTGGGAAGTTAACTTAAAATGTTTCCATCAGGTTTGCACTCTGCACTATTCTGGAATATTGAAATGTATACTACTTTAATGTCAGTACCTTGTATGCACTGAGAAATCCACTTTTTTGTCTTTATGTGCAGACCCATGAAACAACTTTCAGGCATCTAAGAATCATGTGGGAAGTTAACCTGAGGTGTTTCCATTAGGATTGCAGTAAGAGGTTTGGCATAAAATTGAAATGTATGCTATCAGTATTGTGAAAGCATTGTATGCACTCTGATAATAACTTGTTTGTCTTTATGCGTAGAGGCATGAAACAACTTTCAAGCTACTCTTAATCATGTGGGAAGTTAACCAAAGGTGTTTTCATTAGGTTTGCAGTCAAGACTTTTGAGTAGAATTGAAATGTATACTACTTTTATGTGAAAGCATTGTAAGCACTGAGATAACAACTTTTTTGTCTTTATGTGTAGAGGCACGAAACAACTTTCAAAATACTCATAATTATGTGGGAAATAACCTAAGGTGTTTCCATTAGGCTTGCAGTAAGTGCTTTGGTGTAAAATTGAAACGTATGCTATCAGTATTGTCAAAGCATTGTATGCACTGTGATAACAACTTTTTTGTCTTGATGTGTAAAGGCAGGAAACAACTTACAAACCACACAGAATCATGTGGGAAGTTAATCAAAGGTGTTTTCATTAGGTTTGCAGTCAGGACTTTTGAGTACAATTGAAATGTATACTACTTTTATATGAAATCATTGTAAGCACTGAGATAACAACTTTTTTGTCTTGATGTGTAAAAGCAGGAAACAACTTACAAACCACAGAGAATCATGTGGGAAGTTAACTTAAAATGTTTCCATCAGGTTTGCACTCTGCACTTTGGTTGAAAATTGACATGTATAGCACTTAATGTCAGAACATTGTATGCCCTAAGATAACAACTTTTTTGTCTTGATGTTGAGAGGCATGAGGCAACTTTCAAGCTACTCATAATCATGTGGGAAGTTAACCTAAGGTGTTTCCATTAGGTTTGCAGTAAGTACTTTCGTGTAAAATTGAAATGTATACTATTAGCATTGTCAAAGCATTGTATGCACTGTGATAACAACTTTTTTGTCTTGATGTGTAAAGGCAGGAAACAACTTTCAAACCACACAGAATCATGTGGGAAGTTAACCAAAGGTGTTTTCATTAGGTTTGCAGTCAAGACTTTTGAGTAGAATTGAAATGTACACTACTTTTATGTGAAAGCATTGTAAGCACTGAGATAACAACTTTTTTGTCTTTATGTGTAGAGGCACGAAACAACTTTGAAAATACTCATAATTATGTGGGAAATAACATAAGGTGTTTCCATTAAGCTTGCAGTAAGTGCTTTGGTGTAAAATTGAAACGTATGCTATCAGTATTGTCAAAGCATTGTATGCACTGTGATAACAACTTTTTTGTCTTGATGTGTAAAGGCAGGAAACAACTTACAAACCACACAGAATCATGTGGGAAGTTAATCAAAGGTGTTTTCATTAGGTTTGCAGTCAGGACTTTTGAGTACAATTGAAATGTATACTACTTTTATATGAAATCATTGTAAGCACTGAGATAACAACTTTTTTGTCTTGATGTGTAAAAGCAGGAAACAACTTTCAAACCACACAGAATCATGTGGGAAGTTAACTTAAAATGTTTCCATCAGGTTTGCACTCTGCACTTTACTGGAATATTGAAATGCATACTACTATAATGTCATACATTGTACACACTGAGAAATCCACTTTTTTGCCTTTATGTGCAGACCCATGAAACAACTTTCAGGCATCAAAGAATCATGTGGGAAGTTAACCTAAGGTGTTTCCATCAGGTTTGCAGTAAGTACTTTGGTTGAAAATTGACATGTATAGCACTTTAATGTCAGAACATTGTATGCCCTAAGATAACAACTTTTTTGTCTTGATGTGTAGAGGCATGAGGCAACTTTCAAGCTACTCATAATCATGTGGGAAGTTAACCTAAGGTGTTTCCATTAGGTTTGCAGTAAGTACTTTGGTGTAAAATTGAATTGTATACTATAAGTATTGTCAAAGCATTGTATGCACTGTGATAACAACTTTTTTGTCTTGATGTGTAAAGGCAGGAAACAACTTTCAAACCACACAGAATCATGTGGGAAGTTAACCAAAGGTGTTTTCATTAGGTTTGCAGTCAAGACTTTTGAGTAGAATTGAAATGTATACTACTTTTATGTGAAAGCATTGTAAGCACTGAGATAACAACTTTTTTGTCTTTATGTGTAGAGGCACGAAACAACTTTGAAAATAATCATAATTATGTGGGAAATAACCTAAGGTGTTTCCATTAGGCTTGCAGTAAGTGCTTTGGTGTAAAATTGAAACGTATGCTATCAGTATTGTCAAAGCATTGTATGCACTGTGATAACAACTTTTTTGTCTTGATGTGTAAAGGCAGGAAACAACTTACAAACCACACAGAATCATGTGGGAAGTTAATCAAAGGTGTTTTCATTAGGTTTGCAGTCAGGACTTTTGAGTACAATTGAAATGTATACTACTTTTATATGAAATCATTGTAAGCACTGAGATAACAACTTTTTTGTCTTGATGTGTAAAAGCAGGAAACAACTTTCAAACCACACAGAATCATGTGGGAAGTTAACTTAAAATGTTTCCATCAGGTTTGCACTCTGCACTATTCTGGAATATTGAAATGTATACTACTTTAATGTCGGTACCTTGTATGCACTGAGAAATCCACTTTTTTGTCTTTATGTGCAGACCCATGAAACAACTTTCAGGCATCTAAGAATCATGTGGGAAGTTAACCTGAGGTGTTTCCATTAGGATTACAGTAAGAGGTTTGGTGTAAAATTGAAATGTATGCTATCAGTATTGTCAAAGCATTGTATGCACTCTGATAATAACTTGTTTGTCTTGATGCGTAGAGGCATGAAACAACTTTCAAGCTACTCTTAATCATGTGGGAAGTTAACCAAAGGTGTTTTCATTAGGTTTGCAGTCAAGACTTTTGAGTAGAATTGAAATGTATACTACTTTTATGTGAAAGCATTGTAAGCACTGAGATAACAACTTTTTTGTCTTTATGTGTAGAGGCACGAAACAACTTTGAAAATACTCATAATTATGTGGGAAGTTAACCTAAGGTGTTTCCATTAGGTTTGCAGTAAGTGCTTTGGTGTAAAATTGAAACGTATGCTATCAGTATTGTCAAAGCATTGTATGCACTGTGATAACAACTTTTTTGTCTTGATGTGTAAAGGCAGGAAACAACTTACAAACCACACAGAATCATGTGGGAAGTTAATCAAAGGTGTTTTCATTAGGTTTGCAGTCAGGACTTTTGAGTACAATTGAAATGTATACTACTTTTATATGAAATCATTGTAAGCACTGAGATAACAACTTTTTTGTCTTGATGTGTAAAAGCAGGAAACAACTTACAAACCACAGAGAATCATGTGGGAAGTTAACTTAAAATGTTTCCATCAGGTTTGCACTCTGCACTTTGGTTGAAAATTGACATGTATAGCACTTAATGTCAGAACATTGTATGCCCTAAGATAACCACTTTTTTGTCTTGATGTGTAGAGGCATGAGGCAACTTTCAAGCTACTCATAATCATGTGGGAAGTTAACCTAAGGTGTTTCCATTAGGTTTGCAGTAAGTACTTTCGTGTAAAATTGAAATGTATACTATTGTCAAAGCATTGTATGCACTGTGATAACAACTTTTTTGTCTTGATGTGTAAAGGCAGGAAACAACTTTCAAACCACACAGAATCATGTGGGAAGTTAACTTAAAATGTTTCCATCAGGTTTGCACTCTGCACTTTACTGGAATATTGAAATGCATACTACTATAATGTCATACATTGTACGCACTGAGAAATCCACTTTTTTGCCTTTATGTGCAGACCCATGAAACAACTTTCAGGCATCAAAGAATCATGTGGGAAGTTAACCTAAGGTGTTTCCATCAGGTTTGCAGTAAGTACTTTGGTTGAAAATTGACATGTATAGCACTTTAATGTCAGAACATTGTATGCCCTAAGATAACAACTTTTTTGTCTTGATGTGTAGAGGCATGAGGCAACTTTCAAGCTACTCATAATCATGTGGGAAGTTAACCTAAGGTGTTTCCATTAGGTTTGCAGTAAGTACTTTGGTGTAAAATTGAATTGTATACTATAAGTATTGTCAAAGCATTGTATGCACTGTGATAACAACTTTTTTGTCTTGATGTGTAAAGGCAGGAAAGAACTTTCAAACCACACAGAATCATGTGGGAAGTTAACCAAAGGTGTTTTCATCAGGTTTGCAGTCAGGACTTTTGAGTACAATTGAAATGTATACTACTTTTATGTGAAAGCATTGTAAGCACTGAGATATCAACTTTTTTGTCTTTATGCGTAGAGGCACGAAACAACTATGAAGCTACGCATAATCATGTGGGAAGTTAACCTAAGGTGTTTCCATTAGGTTTGCAGTAAGTGCTTTGGTGTAAAATTGAAACGTATGCTATCAGTATTGTCAAAGCATTGTATGCATTGTGATAACAACTTTTTTGTCTTGATGTGTAAAGGCAGGAAACAACTTACAAACCACACAGAATCATGTGGGAAGTTAACTTAAAATGTTTCCATCAGGTTTGCACTCTGCACTTTACTGGAATATTGAAATGCATACTACTATAATGTCATACATTGTACGCACTGAGAAATCCACTTTTTTGCCTGTATGTGCAGACCCATGAAACAACTTTCAGGCATCAAAGAATCATGTGGGAAGTTAACCTAAGGTGTTTCCATCAGGTTTGCAGTAAGTACTTTGGTTGAAAATTGACATGTATAGCACTTTAATGTCAGAACATTGTATGCCCTAAGATAACAACTTTTTTGTCTTGATGTGTAGAGGCATGAGGCAACTTTCAAGCTACTCATAATCATGTGGGAAGTTAACCTAAGGTGTTTCCATTAGGTTTGCAGTAAGTACTTTGGTGTAAAATTGAATTGTATACTATAAGTATTGTCAAAGCATTGTATGCACTGTGATAACAACTTTTTTGTCTTGATGTGTAAAAGCAGGAAACAACTTTCAAACCACACATAATCATGTGGGAAGTTAACTTAAAATGTTTCCATCAGGTTTGCACTCTGCACTATTCTGGAATATTGAAATGTATACTACTTTAATGTCAGTACCTTGTATGCACTGAGAAATCCACTTTTTTGTCTTTATGTGCAGACCCATGAAACAACTTTCAGGCATCTAAGAATCATGTGGGAAGTTAACCTGAGGTGTTTCCATTAGGATTGCAGTAAGAGGTTTGGTGTAAAATTGAAATGTATGCTATCAGTATTGTCAAAGCATTGTAGGCACTCTGATAATAACTTGTTTGTCTTGATGCGTAGAGGCATGAAACAACTTTCAAGCTACTCTTAATCATGTGGGAAGTTAACCAAAGGTGTTTTCATTAGGTTTGCAGTCAAGACTTTTGAGTAGAATTGAAATGTATACTACTTTTATGTGAAAGCATTGTAAGCACTGAGATAACAACTTTTTTGTCTTTATGTGTAGAGGCACGAAACAACTTTGAAAATACTCATAATTATGTGGGAAGTTAACCTAAGGTGTTTCCATTAGGTTTGCAGTAAGTGCTTTGGTGTAAAATTGAAACGTATGCTATCAGTATTGTCAAAGCATTGTATGCACTGTGATAACAACTTTTTTGTCTTGATGTGTAAAGGCAGGAAACAACTTACAAACCACACAGAATCATGTGGGAAGTTAATCAAAGGTGTTTTCATTAGGTTTGCAGTCAGGACTTTTGAGTACAATTGAAATGTATACTACTTTTATATGAAATCATTGTAAGCACTGAGATAACGACTTTTTTGTCTTGATGTGTAAAAGCAGGAAACAACTTACAAACCACAGAGAATCATGTGGGAAGTTAACTTAAAATGTTTCCATCAGGTTTGCACTCTGCACTTTGGTTGAAAATTGACATGTATAGCACTTAATGTCAGAACATTGTATGCCCTAAGATAACCACTTTTTTGTCTTGATGTGTAGAGGCATGAGGCAACTTTCAAGCTACTCATAATCATGTGGGAAGTTAACCTAAGGTGTTTCCATTAGGTTTGCAGTAAGTACTTTCGTGTAAAATTGAAATGTATACTATTAGCATTGTCAAAGCATTGTATGCACTGTGATAACAACTTTTTTGTCTTGATGTGTAAAGGCAGGAAACAACTTTCAAACCACACAGAATCATGTGGGAAGTTAACTTAAAATGTTTCCATCAGGTTTGCACTCTGCACTTTACTGGAATATTGAAATGCATACTACTATAATGTCATACATTGTACGCCCTGAGAAATCCACTTTTTTGCCTTTATGTGCAGACCCATGAAACAACTTTCAGGCATCAAAGAATCATGTGGGAAGTTAACCTAAGGTGTTTCCATCAGGTTTGCAGTAAGTACTTTGGTTGAAAATTGACATGTATAGCACTTTAATGTCAGAACATTGTATGCCCTAAGATAACAACTTTTTTGTCTTGATGTGTAGAGGCATGAGGCAACTTTCAAGCTACTCATAATCATGTGGGAAGTTAACCTAAGGTGTTTCCATTAGGTTTGCAGTAAGTACTTTGGTGTAAAATTGAATTGTATACTATAAGTATTGTCAAAGCATTGTATGCACTGTGATAACAACTTTTTTGTCTTGATGTGTAAAGGCAGGAAACAACTTTCAAACCACACAGAATCATGTGGGAAGTTAACCAAAGGTGTTTTCATTAGGTTTGCAGTCAGGACTTTTGAGTACAATTGAAATGTATACTACTTTTATGTGAAAGCATTGTAAGCACTGAGATATCAACTTTTTTGTCTTTATGCGTAGAGGCACGAAACAACTATGAAGCTACGCATAATCATGTGGGAAGTTAACCTAAGGTGTTTCCATTAGGTTTGCAGTAAGTACTTTGGTGTAAAATTGAAATCTATACTATTAGTATTGTCAAAGCATTGTATGCACTGTGATAACAACTTTTTTGTCTTGATGTGTAAAGGCAGGGAACAACTTTCAAACCACACAGAATCATGTGGGAAGTTAACTTAAAATGTTTCCATCAGGTTTGCACTCTGCACTATTCTGGAATATTGAAATGTATACTACTTTAATGTCAGTACCTTGTATGCACTGAGAAATCCACTTTTTTGTCTTTATGTGCAGACCCATGAAACAACTTTCAGGCATCTAAGAATCATGTGGGAAGTTAACCTGAGGTGTTTCCATTAGGATTGCAGTAAGAGGTTTGGTGTAAAATTGAAATGTATGCTATCAGTATTGTCAAAGCATTGTATGCACTCTGATAATAACTTGTTTGTCTTGATGCGTAGAGGCATGAAACAACTTTCAAGCTACTCTTAATCATGTGGGAAGTTAACCAAAGGTGTTTTCATTAGGTTTGCAGTCAAGACTTTTGAGTAGAATTGAAATGTATACTACTTTTATGTGAAAGCATTGTAAGCACTGAGATATCAACTTTTTTGTCTTTATGCGTAGAGGCACGAAACAACTATGAAGCTACTCATAATCACGTAGGAAGTTAACCTAAGGTGTTTCCATTAGGTTTGCAGTAAGTACTTTGGTGTAAAATTGAAATCTATACTATTAGTATTGTCAAAGCATTGTATGCACTGTGATAACAACTTTTTTGTCTTGATGTGTAAAGGCAGGAAACAACTTTCAAACCACACAGAATCATGTGGGAAGTTAACTTAAAATGTTTCCAACCAGGTTTGCACTCTGCACTTTACTGGAATATTGAAATGCATACTACTATAATGTCATACTTTGTACGCACTGAGAAATCCACTTTTTTGCCTTTATGTGCAGAGCCATGAAACAACTTTCAGGCATCAAAGAATCATGTGGGAAGTTAACCTAAGGTGTTTCCATCAGGTTTGCACTCTGCACTTTGGTTGAAAATTGACATGTATAGCACTTTAATGTCAGAACATTGTATGCCCTAAGATAACAACTTTTTTGTCTTGATGTGTAGAGGCATGAGGCAACTTTCAAGCTACTCATAATCATGTGGGAAGTTAACCTAAGGTGTTTCCATTAGGTTTGCAGTAAGTACTTTGGTGTAAAATTGAATTGTATACTATAAGTATTGTCAAAGCATTGTATGCACTGTGATAACAACTTTTTTGTCTTGATGTGTAAAGGCAGGAAACAACTTTCAAACCACACAGAATCATGTGGGAAGTTAACCAAAGGTGTTTTCATTAGGTTTGCAGTCAGGACTTTTGAGTACAATTGAAATGTATACTACTTTTATGTGAAAGCATTGTAAGCACTGAGATATCAACTTTTTTGTCTTTATGCGTAGAGGCACGAAACAACTATGAAGCTACTCATAATCATGTGGGAAGTTAACCTAAGGTGTTTCCATTAGGTTTGCAGTAAGTACTTTGGTGTAAAATTGAAATCTATACTATTAGTATTGTCAAAGCATTGTATGCACTGTGATAACAACTTTTTTGTCTTGATGTGTAAAGGCAGGGAACAACTTTCAAACCACACAGAATCATGTGGGAAGTTAACTTAAAATGTTTCCATCAGGTTTGCACTCTGCACTATTCTGGAATATTGAAATGTATACTACTTTAATGTCAGTACCTTGTATGCACTGAGAAATCCACTTTTTTGTCTTTATGTGCAGACCCATGAAACAACTTTCAGGCATCTAAGAATCATGTGGGAAGTTAACCTGAGGTGTTTCCATTAGCATTGCAGTAAGAGGTTTGGCATAAAATTGAAATGCATGCTATCAGTATTGTGAAAGCATTGTATGCACTCTGATAATAACTTGTTTGTCTTGATGCGTAGAGGCATGAAACAACTTTCAAGCTACTCTTAATCATGTGGGAAGTTAACCAAAGGTGTTTTCATTAGGTTTGCAGTCAAGACTTTTGAGTAGAATTGAAATGTATACTACTTTTATGTGAAAGCATTGTAAGCACTGAGATAACAACTTTTTTGTCTTTATGTGTAGAGGCACGAAACAACTTTGAAAATACTCATAATTATGTGGGAAATAACCTAAGGTGTTTCCATTAGGCTTGCAGTAAGTGCTTTGGTGTAAAATTGAAACGTATGCTATCAGTATTGTCAAAGCATTGTATGCACTGTGATAACAACTTTTTTGTCTTGATGTGTAAAGGCAGGAAACAACTTACAAACCACACAGAATCATGTGGGAAGTTAATCAAAGGTGTTTTCATTAGGTTTGCAGTCAGGACTTTTGAGTACAATTGAAATGTATACTACTTTTATATGAAATCATTGTAAGCACTGAGATAACAACTTTTTTGTCTTGATGTGTAAAAGCAGGAAACAACTTACAAACCACAGAGAATCATGTGGGAAGTTAACTTAAAATGTTTCCATCAGGTTTGCACTCTGCACTTTGGTTGAAAATTGACATGTATAGCACTTAATGTCAGAACATTGTATGCCCTAAGATAACAACTTTTTTGTCTTGATGTTGAGAGGCATGAGGCAACTTTCAAGCTACTCATAATCATGTGGGAAGTTAACCTAAGGTGTTTCCATTAGGTTTGCAGTAAGTACTTTCGTGTAAAATTGAAATGTATACTATTAGCATTGTCAAAGCATTGTATGCACTGTGATAACAAACTTTTTTGTCTTGATGTGTAAAGGCAGGAAACAACTTTCAAACCACACAGAATCATGTGGGAAGTTAACCAAAGGTGTTTTCATTAGGTTTGCAGTCAAGACTTTTGAGTAGAATTGAAATGTACACTACTTTTATGTGAAAGCATTGTAAGCACTGAGATAACAACTTTTTTGTCTTTATGTGTAGAGGCACGAAACAACTTTGAAAATACTCATAATTATGTGGGAAATAACATAAGGTGTTTCCATTAAGCTTGCAGTAAGTGCTTTGGTGTAAAATTGAAACGTATGCTATCAGTATTGTCAAAGCATTGTATGCACTGTGATAACAACTTTTTTGTCTTGATGTGTAAAGGCAGGAAACAACTTACAAACCACACAGAATCATGTGGGAAGTTAATCAAAGGTGTTTTCATTAGGTTTGCAGTCAGGACTTTTGAGTACAATTGAAATGTATACTACTTTTATATGAAATCATTGTAAGCACTGAGATAACAACTTTTTTGTCTTGATGTGTAAAAGCAGGAAACAACTTTCAAACCACACAGAATCATGTGGGAAGTTAACTTAAAATGTTTCCATCAGGTTTGCACTCTGCACTTTACTGGAATATTGAAATGCATACTACTATAATGTCATACATTGTACACACTGAGAAATCCACTTTTTTGCCTTTATGTGCAGACCCATGAAACAACTTTCAGGCATCAAAGAATCATGTGGGAAGTTAACCTAAGGTGTTTCCATCAGGTTTGCAGTAAGTACTTTGGTTGAAAATTGACATGTATAGCACTTTAATGTCAGAACATTGTATGCCCTAAGATAACAACTTTTTTGTCTTGATGTGTAGAGGCATGAGGCAACTTTCAAGCTACTCATAATCATGTGGGAAGTTAACCTAAGGTGTTTCCATTAGGTTTGCAGTAAGTACTTTGGTGTAAAATTGAATTGTATACTATAAGTATTGTCAAAGCATTGTATGCACTGTGATAACAACTTTTTTGTCTTGATGTGTAAAGGCAGGAAACAACTTTCAAACCACACAGAATCATGTGGGAAGTTAACCAAAGGTGTTTTCATTAGGTTTGCAGTCAAGACTTTTGAGTAGAATTGAAATGTATACTACTTTTATGTGAAAGCATTGTAAGCACTGAGATAACAACTTTTTTGTCTTTATGTGTAGAGGCACGAAACAACTTTGAAAATAATCATAATTATGTGGGAAATAACCTAAGGTGTTTCCATTAGGCTTGCAGTAAGTGCTTTGGTGTAAAATTGAAACGTATGCTATCAGTACTGTCAAAGCATTGTATGCACTGTGATAACAACTTTTTTGTCTTGATGTGTAAAGGCAGGAAACAACTTACAAACCACACAGAATCATGTGGGAAGTTAATCAAAGGTGTTTTCATTAGGTTTGCAGTCAGGACTTTTGAGTACAATTGAAATGTATACTACTTTTATATGAAATCATTGTAAGCACTGAGATAACAACTTTTTTGTCTTGATGTGTAAAAGCAGGAAACAACTTTCAAACCACACAGAATCATGTGGGAAGTTAACTTAAAATGTTTCCATCAGGTTTGCACTCTGCACTATTCTGGAATATTGAAATGTATACTACTTTAATGTCGGTACCTTGTATGCACTGAGAAATCCACTTTTTTGTCTTTATGTGCAGACCCATGAAACAACTTTCAGGCATCTAAGAATCATGTGGGAAGTTAACCTGAGGTGTTTCCATTAGGATTGCAGTAAGAGGTTTGGTGTAAAATTGAAATGTATGCTATCAGTATTGTCAAAGCATTGTATGCACTCTGATAATAACTTGTTTGTCTTGATGCGTAGAGGCATGAAACAACTTTCAAGCTACTCTTAATCATGTGGGAAGTTAACCAAAGGTGTTTTCATTAGGTTTGCAGTCAAGACTTTTGAGTTGAATTGAAATGTATACTACTTTTATGTGAAAGCATTGTAAGCACTGAGATAACAACTTTTTTGTCTTTATGTGTAGAGGCACGAAACAACTTTGAAAATACTCATAATTATGTGGGAAGTTAACCTAAGGTGTTTCCATTAGGTTTGCAGTAAGTGCTTTGGTGTAAAATTGAAACGTATGCTATCAGTATTGTCAAAGCATTGTATGCACTGTGATAACAACTTTTTTGTCTTGATGTGTAAAGGCAGGAAACAACTTACAAACCACACAGAATCATGTGGGAAGTTAATCAAAGGTGTTTTCATTAGGTTTGCAGTCAGGACTTTTGAGTACAATTGAAATGTATACTACTTTTATATGAAATCATTGTAAGCACTGAGATAACAACTTTTTTGTCTTGATGTGTAAAAGCAGGAAACAACTTACAAACCACAGAGAATCATGTGGGAAGTTAACTTAAAATGTTTCCATCAGGTTTGCACTCTGCACTTTGGTTGAAAATTGACATGTATAGCACTTAATGTCAGAACATTGTATGCCCTAAGATAACCACTTTTTTGTCTTGATGTGTAGAGGCATGAGGCAACTTTCAAGCTACTCATAATCATGTGGGAAGTTAACCTAAGGTGTTTCCATTAGGTTTGCAGTAAGTACTTTCGTGTAAAATTGAAATCTATACTATTAGTATTGTCAAAGCATTGTATGCACTGTGATAACAACTTTTTTGTCTTGATGTGTAAAGGCAGGAAACAACTTTCAAACCACACAGAATCATGTGGGAAGTTAACTTAAAATGTTTCCATCAGGTTTGCACTCTGCACTTTACTGGAATATTGAAATGCATACTACTATAATGTCATACATTGTACGCACTGAGAAATCCACTTTTTTGCCTTTATGTGCAGACCCATGAAACAACTTTCAGGCATCAAAGAATCATGTGGGAAGTTAACCTAAGGTGTTTCCATCAGGTTTGCAGTAAGTACTTTGGTTGAAAATTGACATGTATAGCACTTTAATGTCAGAACATTGTATGCCCTAAGATAACAACTTTTTTGTCTTGATGTGTAGAGGCATGAGGCAACTTTCAAGCTACTCATAATCATGTGGGAAGTTAACCTAAGGTGTTTCCATTAGGTTTGCAGTAAGTACTTTGGTGTAAAATTGAATTGTATACTATAAGTATTGTCAAAGCATTGTATGCACTGTGATAACAACTTTTTTGTCTTGATGTGTAAAGGCAGGAAAGAACTTTCAAACCACACAGAATCATGTGGGAAGTTAACCAAAGGTGTTTTCATTAGGTTTGCAGTCAGGACTTTTGAGTACAATTGAAATGTATACTACTTTTATGTGAAAGCATTGTAAGCACTGAGATATCAACTTTTTTGTCTTTATGCGTAGAGGCACGAAACAACTATGAAGCTACGCATAATCATGTGGGAAGTTAACCTAAGGTGTTTCCATTAGGTTTGCAGTAAGTGCTTTGGTGTAAAATTGAAACGTATGCTATCAGTATTGTCAAAGCATTGTATGCATTGTGATAACAACTTTTTTGTCTTGATGTGTAAAGGCAGGAAACAACTTACAAACCACACAGAATCATGTGGGAAGTTAACTTAAAATGTTTCCATCAGGTTTGCACTCTGCACTTTACTGGAATATTGAAATGCATACTACTATAATGTCATACATTGTACGCACTGAGAAATCCACTTTTTTGCCTGTATGTGCAGACCCATGAAACAACTTTCAGGCATCAAAGAATCATGTGGGAAGTTAACCTAAGGTGTTTCCATCAGGTTTGCAGTAAGTACTTTGGTTGAAAATTGACATGTATAGCACTTTAATGTCAGAACATTGTATGCCCTAAGATAACAACTTTTTTGTCTTGATGTGTAGAGGCATGAGGCAACTTTCAAGCTACTCATAATCATGTGGGAAGTTAACCTAAGGTGTTTCCATTAGGTTTGCAGTAAGTACTTTGGTGTAAAATTGAATTGTATACTATAAGTATTGTCAAAGCATTGTATGCACTGTGATAACAACTTTTTTGTCTTGATGTGTAAAAGCAGGAAACAACTTTCAAACCACACATAATCATGTGGGAAGTTAACTTAAAATGTTTCCATCAGGTTTGCACTCTGCACTATTCTGGAATATTGAAATGTATACTACTTTAATGTCAGTACCTTGTATGCACTGAGAAATCCACTTTTTTGTCTTTATGTGCAGACCCATGAAACAACTTTCAGGCATCTAAGAATCATGTGGGAAGTTAACCTGAGGTGTTTCCATTAGGATTGCAGTAAGAGGTTTGCTGTAAAATTGAAATTTATGCTATCAGTATTGTCAAAGCATTGTATGCACTCTGATAATAACTTGTTTGTCTTGATGCGTAGAGGCATGAAACAACTTTCAAGCTACTCTTAATCATGTGGGAAGTTAACCAAAGGTGTTTTCATTAGGTTTGCAGTCAAGACTTTTGAGTAGAATTGAAATGTATACTACTTTTATGTGAAAGCATTGTAAGCACTGAGATAACAACTTTTTTGTCTTTATGTGTAGAGGCACGAAACAACTTTGAAAATACTCATAATTATGTGGGAAGTTAACCTAAGGTGTTTCCATTAGGTTTGCAGTAAGTGCTTTGGTGTAAAATTGAAACGTATGCTATCAGTATTGTCAAAGCATTGTATGCACTGTGATAACAACTTTTTTGTCTTGATGTGTAAAGGCAGGAAACAACTTACAAACCACACAGAATCATGTGGGAAGTTAATCAAAGGTGTTTTCATTAGGTTTGCAGTCAGGACTTTTGAGTACAATTGAAATGTATACTACTTTTATATGAAATCATTGTAAGCACTGAGATAACAACTTTTTTGTCTTGATGTGTAAAAGCAGGAAACAACTTACAAACCACAGAGAATCATGTGGGAAGTTAACTTAAAATGTTTCCATCAGGTTTGCACTCTGCACTTTGGTTGAAAATTGACATGTATAGCACTTAATGTCAGAACATTGTATGCCCTAAGATAACCACTTTTTTGTCTTGATGTGTAGAGGCATGAGGCAACTTTCAAGCTACTCATAATCATGTGGGAAGTTAACCTAAGGTGTTTCCATTAGGTTTGCAGTAAGTACTTTCGTGTAAAATTGAAATGTATACTATTAGCATTGTCAAAGCATTGTATGCACTGTGATAACAACTTTTTTGTCTTGATGTGTAAAGGCAGGAAACAACTTTCAAACCACACAGAATCATGTGGGAAGTTAACTTAAAATGTTTCCATCAGGTTTGCACTCTGCACTTTACTGGAATATTGAAATGCATACTACTATAATGTCATACATTGTACGCCCTGAGAAATCCACTTTTTTGCCTTTATGTGCAGACCCATGAAACAACTTTCAGGCATCAAAGAATCATGTGGGAAGTTAACCTAAGGTGTTTCCATCAGGTTTGCAGTAAGTACTTTGGTTGAAAATTGACATGTATAGCACTTTAATGTCAGAACATTGTATGCCCTAAGATAACAACTTTTTTGTCTTGATGTGTAGAGGCATGAGGCAACTTTCAAGCTACTCATAATCATGTGGGAAGTTAACCTAAGGTGTTTCCATTAGGTTTGCAGTAAGTACTTTGGTGTAAAATTGAATTGTATACTATAAGTATTGTCAAAGCATTGTATGCACTGTGATAACAACTTTTTTGTCTTGATGTGTAAAGGCAGGAAACAACTTTCAAACCACACAGAATCATGTGGGAAGTTAACCAAAGGTGTTTTCATTAGGTTTGCAGTCAGGACTTTTGAGTACAATTGAAATGTATACTACTTTTATGTGAAAGCATTGTAAGCACTGAGATATCAACTTTTTTGTCTTTATGCGTAGAGGCACGAAACAACTATGAAGCTACGCATAATCATGTGGGAAGTTAACCTAAGGTGTTTCCATTAGGTTTGCAGTAAGTACTTTGGTGTAAAATTGAAATCTATACTATTAGTATTGTCAAAGCATTGTATGCACTGTGATAACAACTTTTTTGTCTTGATGTGTAAAGGCAGGGAACAACTTTCAAACCACACAGAATCATGTGGGAAGTTAACTTAAAATGTTTCCATCAGGTTTGCACTCTGCACTATTCTGGAATATTGAAATGTATACTACTTTAATGTCAGTACCTTGTATGCACTGAGAAATCCACTTTTTTGTCTTTATGTGCAGACCCATGAAACAACTTTCAGGCATCTAAGAATCATGTGGGAAGTTAACCTGAGGTGTTTCCATTAGGATTGCAGTAAGAGGTTTGGTGTAAAATTGAAATGTATGCTATCAGTATTGTCAAAGCATTGTATGCACTCTGATAATAACTTGTTTGTCTTGATGCGTAGAGGCATGAAACAACTTTCAAGCTACTCTTAATCATGTGGGAAGTTAACCAAAGGTGTTTTCATTAGGTTTGCAGTCAAGACTTTTGAGTAGAATTGAAATGTATACTACTTTTATGTGAAAGCATTGTAAGCACTAAGATAACAACTTTTTTGTCTTTATGTGTAGAGGCACGAAACAACTTTGAAAATACTCATAATTATGTGGGAAGTTAACCTAAGGTGTTTCCATTAGGTTTGCAGTAAGTGCTTTGGTGTAAAATTGAAACGTATGCTATCAGTATTGTCAAAGCATTGTATGCATTGTGATAACAACTTTTTTGTCTTGATGTGTAAAGGCAGGAAACAACTTACAAACCACACAGAATCATGTGGGAAGTTAATCAAAGGTGTTTTCATTAGGTTTGCAGTCAGGACTTTTGAGTACAATTGAAATGTATACTACTTTTATATGAAATCATTGTAAGCACTGAGATAACAACTTTTTTGTCTTGATGTGTAAAAGCAGGAAACAACTTACAAACCACAGAGAATCATGTGGGAAGTTAACTTAAAATGTTTCCATCAGGTTTGCACTCTGCACTTTGGTTGAAAATTGACATGTATAGCACTTAATGTCAGAACATTGTATGCCCTAAGATAACAACTTTTTTGTCTTGATGTGTAGAGGCATGAGGCAAATTTCAAGCTACTCATAATCATGTGGGAAGTTAACCTAAGGTGTTTCCATTAGGTTTGCAGTAAGTACTTTCGTGTAAAATTGAAATGTATACTATTAGCATTGTCAAATCATTGTATGCACTGTGATAACAACTTTTTTGTCTTGATGTGTAAAGGCAGGAAACAACTTTCAAACCACACAGAATCATGTGGGAAGTTAACTTAAAATGTTTCCATCAGGTTTGCACTCTGCACTTTACTGGAATATTGAAATGCATACTACTATAATGTCATACATTGTACGCACTGAGAAATCCACTTTTTTGCCTTTATGTGCAGACCCATGAAACAACTTTCAGGCATCAAAGAATCATGTGGGAAGTTAACCTAAGGTGTTTCCATCAGGTTTGCAGTAAGTACTTTGGTTGAAAATTGACATGTATAGCACTTTAATGTCAGAACATTGTATGCCCTAAGATAACAACTTTTTTGTCTTGATGTGTAGAGGCATGAGGCAACTTTCAAGCTACTCATAATCATGTGGGAAGTTAACCTAAGGTGTTTCCATTAGGTTTGCAGTAAGTACTTTGGTGTAAAATTGAATTGTATACTATAAGTATTGTCAAAGCATTGTATGCACTGTGATAACAACTTTTTTGTCTTGATGTGTAAAGGCAGGAAACAACTTTCAAACCACACAGAATCATGTGGGAAGTTAACCAAAGGTGTTTTCATTAGGTTTGCAGTCAGGACTTTTGAGTACAATTGAAATGTATACTACTTTTATGTGAAAGCATTGTAAGCACTGAGATATCAACTTTTTTGTCTTTATGCATAGAGGCACGAAACAACTATGAAGCTACGCATAATCATGTGGGAAGTTAACCTAAGGTGTTTCCATTAGGTTTGCAGTAAGTACTTTGGTGTAAAATTGAAATCTATACTATTAGTATTGTCAAAGCATTGTATGCACTGTGATAACAACTTTTTTGTCTTGATGTGTAAAGGCAGGAAACAACTTTCAAACCACACAGAATCATGTGGGAAGTTAACCAAAGGTGTTTTCATTAGGTTTGCAGTCAGGACTTTTGAGTACAATTGAAATGTATACTACTTTTATGTGAAAGCATTGTAAGCACTGAGATATCAACTTTTTTGTCTTTATGCGTAGAGGCACGAAACAACTATGAAGCTACGCATAATCATGTGGGAAGTTAACCTAAGGTGTTTCCATTAGGTTTGCAGTAAGTACTTTGGTGTAAAATTGAAATCTATACTATTAGTATTGTCAAAGCATTGTATGCACTGTGATAACAACTTTTTTGTCTTGATGTGTAAAGGCAGGGAACAACTTTCAAACCACACAGAATCATGTGGGAAGTTAACTTAAAATGTTTCCATCAGGTTTGCACTCTGCACTATTCTGGAATATTGAAATGTATACTACTTTAATGTCAGTACCTTGTATGCACTGAGAAATCCACTTTTTTGTCTTTATGTGCAGACCCATGAAACAACTTTCAGGCATCTAAGAATCATGTGGGAAGTTAACCTGAGGTGTTTCCATTAGGATTGCAGTAAGAGGTTTGGTGTAAAATTGAAATGTATGCTATCAGTATTGTCAAAGCATTGTATGCACTCTGATAATAACTTGTTTGTCTTGATGCGTAGAGGCATGAAACAACTTTCAAGCTACTCTTAATCATGTGGGAAGTTAACCAAAGGTGTTTTCATTAGGTTTGCAGTCAAGACTTTTGAGTAGAATTGAAATGTATACTACTTTTATGTGAAAGCATTGTAAGCACTAAGATAACAACTTTTTTGTCTTTATGTGTAGAGGCACGAAACAACTTTGAAAATACTCATAATTATGTGGGAAGTTAACCTAAGGTGTTTCCATTAGGTTTGCAGTAAGTGCTTTGGTGTAAAATTGAAACGTATGCTATCAGTATTGTCAAAGCATTGTATGCACTGTGATAACAACTTTTTTGTCTTGATGTGTAAAGGCAGGAAACAACTTACAAACCACACAGAATCATGTGGGAAGTTAATCAAAGGTGTTTTCATTAGGTTTGCAGTCAGGACTTTTGAGTACAATTGAAATGTATACTACTTTTATATGAAATCATTGTAAGCACTGAGATAACAACTTTTTTGTCTTGATGTGTAAAAGCAGGAAACAACTTACAAACCACAGAGAATCATGTGGGAAGTTAACTTAAAATGTTTCCATCAGGTTTGCACTCTGCACTTTGGTTGAAAATTGACATGTATAGCACTTAATGTCAGAACATTGTATGCCCTAAGATAACCACTTTTTTGTCTTGATGTGTAGAGGCATGAGGCAACTTTCAAGCTACTCATAATCATGTGGGAAGTTAACCTAAGGTGTTTCCATTAGGTTTGCAGTAAGTACTTTCGTGTAAAATTGAAATGTATACTATTGTCAAAGCATTGTATGCACTGTGATAACAACTTTTTTGTCTTGATGTGTAAAGGCAGGAAACAACTTTCAAACCACACAGAATCATGTGGGAAGTTAACTTAAAATGTTTCCATCAGGTTTGCACTCTGCACTTTACTGGAATATTGAAATGCATACTACTATAATGTCATACATTGTACGCACTGAGAAATCCACTTTTTTGCCTTTATGTGCAGACCCATGAAACAACTTTCAGGCATCAAAGAATCATGTGGGAAGTTAACCTAAGGTGTTTCCATCAGGTTTGCAGTAAGTACTTTGGTTGAAAATTGACATGTATAGCACTTTAATGTCAGAACATTGTATGCCCTAAGATAACAACTTTTTTGTCTTGATGTGTAGAGGCATGAGGCAACTTTCAAGCTACTCATAATCATGTGGGAAGTTAACCTAAGGTGTTTCCATTAGGTTTGCAGTAAGTACTTTGGTGTAAAATTGAATTGTATACTATAAGTATTGTCAAAGCATTGTATGCACTGTGATAACAACTTTTTTGTCTTGATGTGTAAAGGCAGGAAACAACTTTCAAACCACACAGAATCATGTGGGAAGTTAACCAAAGGTGTTTTCATTAGGTTTGCAGTCAGGACTTTTGAGTACAATTGAAATGTATACTACTTTTATGTGAAAGCATTGTAAGCACTGAGATATCAACTTTTTTGTCTTTATGCGTAGAGGCACGAAACAACTATGAAGCTACGCATAATCATGTGGGAAGTTAACCTAAGGTGTTTCCATTAGGTTTGCAGTAAGTGCTTTGGTGTAAAATTGAAACGTATGCTATCAGTATTGTCAAAGCATTGTATGCATTGTGATAACAACTTTTTTGTCTTGATGTGTAAAGGCAGGAAACAACTTACAAACCACACAGAATCATGTGGGAAGTTAACTTAAAATGTTTCCATCAGGTTTGCACTCTGCACTTTACTGGAATATTGAAATGCATACTACTATAATGTCATACATTGTACGCACTGAGAAATCCACTTTTTTGCCTGTATGTGCAGACCCATGAAACAACTTTCAGGCATCAAAGAATCATGTGGGAAGTTAACCTAAGGTGTTTCCATCAGGTTTGCAGTAAGTACTTTGGTTGAAAATTGACATGTATAGCACTTTAATGTCAGAACATTGTATGCCCTAAGATAACAACTTTTTTGTCTTGATGTGTAGAGGCATGAGGCAACTTTCAAGCTACTCATAATCATGTGGGAAGTTAACCTAAGGTGTTTCCATTAGGTTTGCAGTAAGTACTTTGGTGTAAAATTGAATTGTATACTATAAGTATTGTCAAAGCATTGTATGCACTGTGATAACAACTTTTTTGTCTTGATGTGTAAAAGCAGGAAACAACTTTCAAACCACACAGAATCATGTGGGAAGTTAACTTAAAATGTTTCCATCAGGTTTGCACTCTGCACTATTCTGGAATATTGAAATGTATACTACTTTAATGTCAGTACCTTGTATGCACTGAGAAATCCACTTTTTTGTCTTTATGTGCAGACCCATGAAACAACTTTCAGGCATCTAAGAATCATGTGGGAAGTTAACCTGAGGTGTTTCCATTAGGATTGCAGTAAGAGGTTTGGTGTAAAATTGAAATGTATGCTATCAGTATTGTCAAAGCATTGTATGCACTCTGATAATAACTTGTTTGTCTTGATGCGTAGAGGCATGAAACAACTTTCAAGCTACTCTTAATCATGTGGGAAGTTAACCAAAGGTGTTTTCATTAGGTTTGCAGTCAAGACTTTTGAGTAGAATTGAAATGTATACTACTTTTATGTGAAAGCATTGTAAGCACTGAGATAACAACTTTTTTGTCTTTATGTGTAGAGGCACGAAACAACTTTGAAAATACTCATAATTATGTGGGAAGTTAACCTAAGGTGTTTCCATTAGGTTTGCAGTAAGTGCTTTGGTGTAAAATTGAAACGTATGCTATCAGTATTGTCAAAGCATTGTATGCACTGTGATAACAACTTTTTTGTCTTGATGTGTAAAGGCAGGAAACAACTTACAAACCACACAGAATCATGTGGGAAGTTAATCAAAGGTGTTTTCATTAGGTTTGCAGTCAGGACTTTTGAGTACAATTGAAATGTATACTACTTTTATATGAAATCATTGTAAGCACTGAGATAACAACTTTTTTGTCTTGATGTGTAAAAGCAGGAAACAACTTACAAACCACAGAGAATCATGTGGGAAGTTAACTTAAAATGTTTCCATCAGGTTTGCACTCTGCACTTTGGTTGAAAATTGACATGTATAGCACTTAATGTCAGAACATTGTATGCCCTAAGATAACCACTTTTTTGTCTTGATGTGTAGAGGCATGAGGCAACTTTCAAGCTACTCATAATCATGTGGGAAGTTAACCTAAGGTGTTTCCATTAGGTTTGCAGTAAGTACTTTCGTGTAAAATTGAAATGTATACTATTAGCATTGTCAAAGCATTGTATGCACTGTGATAACAACTTTTTTGTCTTGATGTGTAAAGGCAGGAAACAACTTTCAAACCACACAGAATCATGTGGGAAGTTAACTTAAAATGTTTCCATCAGGTTTGCACTCTGCACTTTACTGGAATATTGAAATGCATACTACTATAATGTCATACATTGTACGCCCTGAGAAATCCACTTTTTTGCCTTTATGTGCAGACCCATGAAACAACTTTCAGGCATCAAAGAATCATGTGGGAAGTTAACCTAAGGTGTTTCCATCAGGTTTGCAGTAAGTACTTTGGTTGAAAATTGACATGTATAGCACTTTAATGTCAGAACATTGTATGCCCTAAGATAACAACTTTTTTGTCTTGATGTGTAGAGGCATGAGGCAACTTTCAAGCTACTCATAATCATGTGGGAAGTTAACCTAAGGTGTTTCCATTAGGTTTGCAGTAAGTACTTTGGTGTAAAATTGAATTGTATACTATAAGTATTGTCAAAGCATTGTATGCACTGTGATAACAACTTTTTTGTCTTGATGTGTAAAGGCAGGAAACAACTTTCAAACCACACAGAATCATGTGGGAAGTTAACCAAAGGTGTTTTCATTAGGTTTGCAGTCAGGACTTTTGAGTACAATTGAAATGTATACTACTTTTATGTGAAAGCATTGTAAGCACTGAGATATCAACTTTTTTGTCTTTATGCGTAGAGGCACGAAACAACTATGAAGCTACGCATAATCATGTGGGAAGTTAACCTAAGGTGTTTCCATTAGGTTTGCAGTAAGTACTTTGGTGTAAAATTGAAATCTATACTATTAGTATTGTCAAAGCATTGTATGCACTGTGATAACAACTTTTTTGTCTTGATGTGTAAAGGCAGGGAACAACTTTCAAACCACACAGAATCATGTGGGAAGTTAACTTAAAATGTTTCCATCAGGTTTGCACTCTGCACTATTCTGGAATATTGAAATGTATACTACTTTAATGTCAGTACCTTGTATGCACTGAGAAATCCACTTTTTTGTCTTTATGTGCAGACCCATGAAACAACTTTCAGGCATCTAAGAAT
This sequence comes from Mobula birostris, assembly GCF_030028105.1. Classification (NCBI taxonomy): domain Eukaryota; kingdom Metazoa; phylum Chordata; class Chondrichthyes; order Myliobatiformes; family Myliobatidae; genus Mobula; species Mobula birostris. The sequence goes on from NW_027278345.1 coordinate 91,498, forward strand.
CATGTGGGAAGTTAACCTGAGGTGTTTCCATTAGGATTGCAGTAAGAGGTTTGGTGTAAAATTGAAATGTATGCTATCAGTATTGTCAAAGCATTGTATGCACTCTGATAATAACTTGTTTGTCTTGATGCGTAGAGGCATGAAACAACTTTCAAGCTACTCTTAATCATGTGGGAAGTTAACCAAAGGTGTTTTCATTAGGTTTGCAGTCAAGACTTTTGAGTAGAATTGAAATGTATACTACTTTTATGTGAAAGCATTGTAAGCACTAAGATAACAACTTTTTTGTCTTTATGTGTAGAGGCACGAAACAACTTTGAAAATACTCATAATTATGTGGGAAGTTAACCTAAGGTGTTTCCATTAGGTTTGCAGTAAGTGCTTTGGTGTAAAATTGAAACGTATGCTATCAGTATTGTCAAAGCATTGTATGCATTGTGATAACAACTTTTTTGTCTTGATGTGTAAAGGCAGGAAACAACTTACAAACCACACAGAATCATGTGGGAAGTTAATCAAAGGTGTTTTCATTAGGTTTGCAGTCAGGACTTTTGAGTACAATTGAAATGTATACTACTTTTATATGAAATCATTGTAAGCACTGAGATAACAACTTTTTTGTCTTGATGTGTAAAAGCAGGAAACAACTTACAAACCACAGAGAATCATGTGGGAAGTTAACTTAAAATGTTTCCATCAGGTTTGCACTCTGCACTTTGGTTGAAAATTGACATGTATAGCACTTAATGTCAGAACATTGTATGCCCTAAGATAACAACTTTTTTGTCTTGATGTGTAGAGGCATGAGGCAAATTTCAAGCTACTCATAATCATGTGGGAAGTTAACCTAAGGTGTTTCCATTAGGTTTGCAGTAAGTACTTTCGTGTAAAATTGAAATGTATACTATTAGCATTGTCAAATCATTGTATGCACTGTGATAACAACTTTTTTGTCTTGATGTGTAAAGGCAGGAAACAACTTTCAAACCACACAGAATCATGTGGGAAGTTAACTTAAAATGTTTCCATCAGGTTTGCACTCTGCACTTTACTGGAATATTGAAATGCATACTACTATAATGTCATACATTGTACGCACTGAGAAATCCACTTTTTTGCCTTTATGTGCAGACCCATGAAACAACTTTCAGGCATCAAAGAATCATGTGGGAAGTTAACCTAAGGTGTTTCCATCAGGTTTGCAGTAAGTACTTTGGTTGAAAATTGACATGTATAGCACTTTAATGTCAGAACATTGTATGCCCTAAGATAACAACTTTTTTGTCTTGATGTGTAGAGGCATGAGGCAACTTTCAAGCTACTCATAATCATGTGGGAAGTTAACCTAAGGTGTTTCCATTAGGTTTGCAGTAAGTACTTTGGTGTAAAATTGAATTGTATACTATAAGTATTGTCAAAGCATTGTATGCACTGTGATAACAACTTTTTTGTCTTGATGTGTAAAGGCAGGAAACAACTTTCAAACCACACAGAATCATGTGGGAAGTTAACCAAAGGTGTTTTCATTAGGTTTGCAGTCAGGACTTTTGAGTACAATTGAAATGTATACTACTTTTATGTGAAAGCATTGTAAGCACTGAGATATCAACTTTTTTGTCTTTATGCGTAGAGGCACGAAACAACTATGAAGCTACGCATAATCATGTGGGAAGTTAACCTAAGGTGTTTCCATTAGGTTTGCAGTAAGTACTTTGGTGTAAAATTGAAATCTATACTATTAGTATTGTCAAAGCATTGTATGCACTGTGATAACAACTTTTTTGTCTTGATGTGTAAAGGCAGGGAACAACTTTCAAACCACACAGAATCATGTGGGAAGTTAACTTAAAATGTTTCCATCAGGTTTGCACTCTGCACTATTCTGGAATATTGAAATGTATACTACTTTAATGTCAGTACCTTGTATGCACTGAGAAATCCACTTTTTTGTCTTTATGTGCAGACCCATGAAACAACTTTCAGGCATCTAAGAATCATGTGGGAAGTTAACCTGAGGTGTTTCCATTAGGATTGCAGTAAGAGGTTTGGTGTAAAATTGAAATGTATGTTATCAGTATTGTCAAAGCATTGTATGCACTCTGATAATAACTTGTTTGTCTTGATGCGTAGAGGCATGAAACAACTTTCAAGCTACTCTTAATCATGTGGGAAGTTAACCAAAGGTGTTTTCATTAGGTTTGCAGTCAAGACTTTTGAGTAGAATTGAAATGTATACTGCTTTTATGTGAAAGCATTGTAAGCACTAAGATAACAACTTTTTTGTCTTTATGTGTAGAGGCACGAAACAACTTTGAAAATACTCATAATTATGTGGGAAGTTAACCTAAGGTGTTTCCATTAGGTTTGCAGTAAGTGCTTTGGTGTAAAATTGAAACGTATGCTATCAGTATTGTCAAAGCATTGTATGCATTGTGATAACAACTTTTTTGTCTTGATGTGTAAAGGCAGGAAACAACTTACAAACCACACAGAATCATGTGGGAAGTTAACTTAAAATGTTTCCATCAGGTTTGCACTCTGCACTTTACTGGAATATTGAAATGCATACTACTATAATGTCATACATTGTACGCACTGAGAAATCCACTTTTTTGCCTTTATGTGCAGACCCATGACACAACTTTCAGGCATCAAAGAATCATGTGGGAAGTTAACCTAAGGTGTTTCCATCAGGTTTGCAGTAAGTACTTTGGTTGAAAATTGACATGTATAGCACTTTAATGTCAGAACATTGTATGCCCTAAGATAACAACTTTTTTGTCTTGATGTGTAGAGGCATGAGGCAACTTTCAAGCTACTCATAATCATGTGGGAAGTTAACCTAAGGTGTTTCCATTAGGTTTGCAGTAAGTACTTTGGTGTAAAATTGAATTGTATACTATAAGTATTGTCAAAGCATTGTATGCACTGTGATAACAACTTTTTTGTCTTGATGTGTAAAAGCAGGAAACAACTTTCAAACCACACAGAATCATGTGGGAAGTTAACTTAAAATGTTTCCATCAGGTTTGCACTCTGCACTATTCTGGAATATTGAAATGTATACTACTTTAATGTCAGTACCTTGTATGCACTGAGAAATCCACTTTTTTGTCTTTATGTGCAGACCCATGAAACAACTTTCAGGCATCTAAGAATCATGTGGGAAGTTAACCTGAGGTGTTTCCATTAGGATTGCAGTAAGAGGTTTGGTGTAAAATTGAAATGTATGCTATCAGTATTGTCAAAGCATTGTATGCACTCTGATAATAACTTGTTTGTCTTGATGCGTAGAGGCATGAAACAACTTTCAAGCTACTCTTAATCATGTGGGAAGTTAACCAAAGGTGTTTTCATTAGGTTTGCAGTCAAGACTTTTGAGTAGAATTGAAATGTATACTACTTTTATGTGAAAGCATTGTAAGCACTAAGATAACAACTTTTTTGTCTTTATGTGTAGAGGCACGAAACAACTTTGAAAATACTCATAATTATGTGGGAAGTTAACCTAAGGTGTTTCCATTAGGTTTGCAGTAAGTGCTTTGGTGTAAAATTGAAACGTATGCTATCAGTATTGTCAAAGCATTGTATGCATTGTGATAACAACTTTTTTGTCTTGATGTGTAAAGGCAGGAAACAACTTACAAACCACACAGAATCATGTGGGAAGTTAATCAAAGGTGTTTTCATTAGGTTTGCAGTCAGGACTTTTGAGTACAATTGAAATGTATACTACTTTTATATGAAATCATTGTAAGCACTGAGATAACAACTTTTTTGTCTTGATGTGTAAAAGCAGGAAACAACTTACAAACCACAGAGAATCATGTGGGAAGTTAACTTAAAATGTTTCCATCAGGTTTGCACTCTGCACTTTGGTTGAAAATTGACATGTATAGCACTTAATGTCAGAACATTGTATGCCCTAAGATAACAACTTTTTTGTCTTGATGTGTAGAGGCATGAGGCAAATTTCAAGCTACTCATAATCATGTGGGAAGTTAACCTAAGGTGTTTCCATTAGGTTTGCAGTAAGTACTTTCGTGTAAAATTGAAATGTATACTATTAGCATTGTCAAATCATTGTATGCACTGTGATAACAACTTTTTTGTCTTGATGTGTAAAGGCAGGAAACAACTTTCAAACCACACAGAATCATGTGGGAAGTTAACTTAAAATGTTTCCATCAGGTTTGCACTCTGCACTTTACTGGAATATTGAAATGCATACTACTATAATGTCATACATTGTACGCACTGAGAAATCCACTTTTTTGCCTTTATGTGCAGACCCATGAAACAACTTTCAGGCATCAAAGAATCATGTGGGAAGTTAACCTAAGGTGTTTCCATCAGGTTTGCAGTAAGTACTTTGGTTGAAAATTGACATGTATAGCACTTTAATGTCAGAACATTGTATGCCCTAAGATAACAACTTTTTTGTCTTGATGTGTAGAGGCATGAGGCAACTTTCAAGCTACTCATAATCATGTGGGAAGTTAACCTAAGGTGTTTCCATTAGGTTTGCAGTAAGTACTTTGGTGTAAAATTGAATTGTATACTATAAGTATTGTCAAAGCATTGTATGCACTGTGATAACAACTTTTTTGTCTTGATGTGTAAAGGCAGGAAACAACTTTCAAACCACACAGAATCATGTGGGAAGTTAACCAAAGGTGTTTTCATTAGGTTTGCAGTCAGGACTTTTGAGTACAATTGAAATGTATACTACTTTTATGTGAAAGCATTGTAAGCACTGAGATATCAACTTTTTTGTCTTTATGCGTAGAGGCACGAAACAACTATGAAGCTACGCATAATCATGTGGGAAGTTAACCTAAGGTGTTTCCATTAGGTTTGCAGTAAGTACTTTGGTGTAAAATTGAAATCTATACTATTAGTATTGTCAAAGCATTGTATGCACTGTGATAACAACTTTTTTGTCTTGATGTGTAAAGGCAGGAAACAACTTTCAAACCACACAGAATCATGTGGGAAGTTAACCAAAGGTGTTTTCATTAGGTTTGCAGTCAGGACTTTTGAGTACAATTGAAATGTATACTACTTTTATGTGAAAGCATTGTAAGCACTGAGATATCAACTTTTTTGTCTTTATGCGTAGAGGCACGAAACAACTATGAAGCTACGCATAATCATGTGGGAAGTTAACCTAAGGTGTTTCCATTAGGTTTGCAGTAAGTACTTTGGTGTAAAATTGAAATCTATACTATTAGTATTGTCAAAGCATTGTATGCACTGTGATAACAACTTTTTTGTCTTGATGTGTAAAGGCAGGGAACAACTTTCAAACCACACAGAATCATGTGGGAAGTTAACTTAAAATGTTTCCATCAGGTTTGCACTCTGCACTATTCTGGAATATTGAAATGTATACTACTTTAATGTCAGTACCTTGTATGCACTGAGAAATCCACTTTTTTGTCTTTATGTGCAGACCCATGAAACAACTTTCAGGCATCTAAGAATCATGTGGGAAGTTATCCTGAGGTGTTTCCATTAGGATTGCAGTAAGAGGTTTGGTGTAAAATTGAAATGTATGCTATCAGTATTGTCAAAGCATTGTATGCACTCTGATAATAACTTGTTTGTCTTGATGCGTAGAGGCATGAAACAACTTTCAAGCTACTCTTAATCATGTGGGAAGTTAACCAAAGGTGTTTTCATTAGGTTTGCAGTCAAGACTTTTGAGTAGAATTGAAATGTATACTACTTTTATGTGAAAGCATTGTAAGCACTAAGATAACAACTTTTTTGTCTTTATGTGTAGAGGCACGAAACAACTTTGAAAATACTCATAATTATGTGGGAAGTTAACCTAAGGTGTTTCCATTAGGTTTGCAGTAAGTGCTTTGGTGTAAAATTGAAACGTATGCTATCAGTATTGTCAAAGCATTGTATGCATTGTGATAACAACTTTTTTGTCTTGATGTGTAAAGGCAGGAAACAACTTACAAACCACACAGAATCATGTGGGAAGTTAATCAAAGGTGTTTTCATTAGGTTTGCAGTCAGGACTTTTGAGTACAATTGAAATGTATACTACTTTTATATGAAATCATTGTAAGCACTGAGATAACAACTTTTTTGTCTTGATGTGTAAAAGCAGGAAACAACTTACAAACCACAGAGAATCATGTGGGAAGTTAACTTAAAATGTTTCCATCAGGTTTGCACTCTGCACTTTGGTTGAAAATTGACATGTATAGCACTTAATGTCAGAACATTGTATGCCCTAAGATAACAACTTTTTTGTCTTGATGTGTAGAGGCATGAGGCAAATTTCAAGCTACTCATAATCATGTGGGAAGTTAACCTAAGGTGTTTCCATTAGGTTTGCAGTAAGTACTTTCGTGTAAAATTGAAATGTATACTATTAGCATTGTCAAATCATTGTATGCACTGTGATAACAACTTTTTTGTCTTGATGTGTAAAGGCAGGAAACAACTTTCAAACCACACAGAATCATGTGGGAAGTTAACTTAAAATGTTTCCATCAGGTTTGCACTCTGCACTTTACTGGAATATTGAAATGCATACTACTATAATGTCATACATTGTACGCACTGAGAAATCCACTTTTTTGCCTTTATGTGCAGACCCATGAAACAACTTTCAGGCATCAAAGAATCATGTGGGAAGTTAACCTAAGGTGTTTCCATCAGGTTTGCAGTAAGTACTTTGGTTGAAAATTGACATGTATAGCACTTTAATGTCAGAACATTGTATGCCCTAAGATAACAACTTTTTTGTCTTGATGTGTAGAGGCATGAGGCAACTTTCAAGCTACTCATAATCATGTGGGAAGTTAACCTAAGGTGTTTCCATTAGGTTTGCAGTAAGTACTTTGGTGTAAAATTGAATTGTATACTATAAGTATTGTCAAAGCATTGTATGCACTGTGATAACAACTTTTTTGTCTTGATGTGTAAAGGCAGGAAACAACTTTCAAACCACACAGAATCATGTGGGAAGTTAACCAAAGGTGTTTTCATTAGGTTTGCAGTCAGGACTTTTGAGTACAATTGAAATGTATACTACTTTTATGTGAAAGCATTGTAAGCACTGAGATATCAACTTTTTTGTCTTTATGCGTAGAGGCACGAAACAACTATGAAGCTACGCATAATCATGTGGGAAGTTAACCTAAGGTGTTTCCATTAGGTTTGCAGTAAGTACTTTGGTGTAAAATTGAAATCTATACTATTAGTATTGTCAAAGCATTGTATGCACTGTGATAACAACTTTTTTGTCTTGATGTGTAAAGGCAGGGAACAACTTTCAAACCACACAGAATCATGTGGGAAGTTAACTTAAAATGTTTCCATCAGGTTTGCACTCTGCACTATTCTGGAATATTGAAATGTATACTACTTTAATGTCAGTACCTTGTATGCACTGAGAAATCCACTTTTTTGTCTTTATGTGCAGACCCATGAAACAACTTTCAGGCATCTAAGAATCATGTGGGAAGTTAACCTGAGGTGTTTCCATTAGGATTGCAGTAAGAGGTTTGGTGTAAAATTGAAATGTATGTTATCAGTATTGTCAAAGCATTGTATGCACTCTGATAATAACTTGTTTGTCTTGATGCGTAGAGGCATGAAACAACTTTCAAGCTACTCTTAATCATGTGGGAAGTTAACCAAAGGTGTTTTCATTAGGTTTGCAGTCAAGACTTTTGAGTAGAATTGAAATGTATACTGCTTTTATGTGAAAGCATTGTAAGCACTAAGATAACAACTTTTTTGTCTTTATGTGTAGAGGCACGAAACAACTTTGAAAATACTCATAATTATGTGGGAAGTTAACCTAAGGTGTTTCCATTAGGTTTGCAGTAAGTGCTTTGGTGTAAAATTGAAACGTATGCTATCAGTATTGTCAAAGCATTGTATGCATTGTGATAACAACTTTTTTGTCTTGATGTGTAAAGGCAGGAAACAACTTACAAACCACACAGAATCATGTGGGAAGTTAACTTAAAATGTTTCCATCAGGTTTGCACTCTGCACTTTACTGGAATATTGAAATGCATACTACTATAATGTCATACATTGTACGCACTGAGAAATCCACTTTTTTGCCTTTATGTGCAGACCCATGACACAACTTTCAGGCATCAAAGAATCATGTGGGAAGTTAACCTAAGGTGTTTCCATCAGGTTTGCAGTAAGTACTTTGGTTGAAAATTGACATGTATAGCACTTTAATGTCAGAACATTGTATGCCCTAAGATAACAACTTTTTTGTCTTGATGTGTAGAGGCATGAGGCAACTTTCAAGCTACTCATAATCATGTGGGAAGTTAACCTAAGGTGTTTCCATTAGGTTTGCAGTAAGTACTTTGGTGTAAAATTGAATTGTATACTATAAGTATTGTCAAAGCATTGTATGCACTGTGATAACAACTTTTTTGTCTTGATGTGTAAAAGCAGGAAACAACTTTCAAACCACACAGAATCATGTGGGAAGTTAACTTAAAATGTTTCCATCAGGTTTGCACTCTGCACTATTCTGGAATATTGAAATGTATACTACTTTAATGTCAGTACCTTGTATGCACTGAGAAATCCACTTTTTTGTCTTTATGTGCAGACCCATGAAACAACTTTCAGGCATCTAAGAATCATGTGGGAAGTTAACCTGAGGTGTTTCCATTAGGATTGCAGTAAGAGGTTTGGTGTAAAATTGAAATGTATGCTATCAGTATTGTCAAAGCATTGTATGCACTCTGATAATAACTTGTTTGTCTTGATGCGTAGAGGCATGAAACAACTTTCAAGCTACTCTTAATCATGTGGGAAGTTAACCAAAGGTGTTTTCATTAGGTTTGCAGTCAAGACTTTTGAGTAGAATTGAAATGTATACTACTTTTATGTGAAAGCATTGTAAGCACTAAGATAACAACTTTTTTGTCTTTATGTGTAGAGGCACGAAACAACTTTGAAAATACTCATAATTATGTGGGAAGTTAACCTAAGGTGTTTCCATTAGGTTTGCAGTAAGTGCTTTGGTGTAAAATTGAAACGTATGCTATCAGTATTGTCAAAGCATTGTATGCATTGTGATAACAACTTTTTGTCTTGATGTGTAAAGGCAGGAAACAACTTACAAACCACACAGAATCATGTGGGAAGTTAATCAAAGGTGTTTTCATTAGGTTTGCAGTCAGGACTTTGAGTACAATTGAAATGTATACTACTTTTATATGAAATCATTGTAAGCACTGAGATAACAACTTTTTTGTCTTGATGTGTAAGAGCAGGAAACAACTTACAAACCACAGAGAATCATGTGGGAAGTTAACTTAAAATGTTTCCATCAGGTTTGCACTCTGCACTTTGGTTGAAAATTGACATGTATAGCACTTAATGTCAGAACATTGTATGCCCTAAGATAACAACTTTTTTGTCTTGATGTGTAGAGGCATGAGGCAAATTTCAAGCTACTCATAATCATGTGGGAAGTTAACCTAAGGTGTTTCCATTAGGTTTGCAGTAAATACTTTCGTGTAAAATTGAAATGTATACTATTAGCATTGTCAAAGCATTGTATGCACTGTGATAACAACTTTTTTGTCTTGATGTGTAAAGGCAGGAAACAACTTTCAAACCACACAGAATCATGTGGGAAGTTAACTTAAAATGTTTCCATCAGGTTTGCACTCTGCACTTTACTGGAATATTGAAATGCATACTACTATAATGTCATACATTGTACGCCCTGAGAAATCCACTTTTTTGCCTTTATGTGCAGACCCATGAAACAACTTTCAGGCATCAAAGAATCATGTGGAAGTTAACCTAAGGTGTTTCCATCAGGTTTGCAGTAAGTACTTTGGTTGAAAATTGACATGTATAGCACTTTAATGTCAGAACATTGTATGCCCTAAGATAACAACTTTTTTGTCTTGATGTGTAGAGGCATGAGGCAACTTTCAAGCTACTCATAATCATGTGGAAGTTAACCTAAGGTGTTTCCATTAGGTTTGCAGTAAGTACTTTGGTGTAAAATTGAATTGTATACTATAAGTATTGTCAAAGCATTGTATGCACTGTGATAACAACTTTTTTGTCTTGATGTGTAAAGGCAGGAAACAACTTTCAAACACACAGAATCATGTGGGAAGTTAACCAAAGGTGTTTTCATTAGGTTTGCAGTCAGGACTTTTGAGTACAATTGAAATGTATACTACTTTTATGTGAAAGCATTGTAAGCACTGAGATATCAACTTTTTTGTCTTTATGCGTAGAGGCACGAAACAACTATGAAGCTACGCATAATCATGTGGGAAGTTAACCTAAGGTGTTTCCATTAGGTTTGCAGTAAGTACTTTGGTGTAAAATTGAAATCTATACTATTAGTATTGTCAAAGCATTGTATGCACTGTGATAACAACTTTTTTGTCTTGATGTGTAAAGGCAGGGAACAACTTTCAAACCACACAGAATCATGTGGGAAGTTAACTTAAAATGTTTCCATCAGGTTTGCACTCTGCACTATTCTGGAATATTGAAATGTATACTACTTTAATGTCAGTACCTTGTATGCACTGAGAAATCCACTTTTTTGTCTTTATGTGCAGACCCATGAAACAACTGTCAGGCATCTAAGAATCATGTGGGAAGTTAACCTGAGGTGTTTCCATTAGGATTGCAGTAAGAGGTTTGGTGTAAAATTGAAATGTATGCTATCAGTATTGTCAAAGCATTGTATGCACTCTGATAATAACTTGTTTGTCTTGATGCGTAGAGGCATGAAACAACTTTCAAGCTACTCTTAATCATGTGGGAAGTTAACCAAAGGTGTTTTCATTAGGTTTGCAGTCAAGACTTTTGAGTAGAATTGAAATGTATACTACTTTTATGTGAAAGCATTGTAAGCACTGAGATAACAACTTTTTTGTCTTTATGTGTAGAGGCACGAAACAACTTTGAAAATACTCATAATTATGTGGGAAGTTAACCTAAGGTGTTTCCATTAGGTTTGCAGTAAGTGCTTTGGTGTAAAATTGAAACGTATGCTATCAGTATTGTCAAAGCATTGTATGCACTGTGATAACAACTTTTTTGTCTTGATGTGTAAAGGCAGGAAACAACTTACAAACCACACAGAATCATGTGGGAAGTTAATCAAAGGTGTTTTCATTAGGTTTGCAGTCAGGACTTTTGAGTACAATTGAAATATATACTACTTTTATATGAAATCATTGTAAGCACTGAGATAACAACTTTTTTGTCTTGATGTGTAAAAGCAGGAAACAACTTACAAACCACAGAGAATCATGTGGGAAGTTAACTTAAAATGTTTCCATCAGGTTTGCACTCTGCACTTTGGTTGAAAATTGACATGTATAGCACTTAATGTCAGAACATTGTATGCCCTAAGATAACCACTTTTTTGTCTTGATGTGTAGAGGCATGAGGCAACTTTCAAGCTACTCATAATCATGTGGGAAGTTAACCTAAGGTGTTTCCGTTAGGTTTGCAGTAAGTACTTTCGTGTAAAATTGAAATGTATACTATTGTCAAAGCATTGTATGCACTGTGATAACAACTTTTTTGTCTTGATGTGTAAAGGCAGGAAACAACTTTCAAACCACACAGAATCATGTGGGAAGTTAACTTAAAATGTTTCCATCAGGTTTGCACTCTGCACTTTACTGGAATATTGAAATGCATACTACTATAATGTCATACATTGTACGCACTGAGAAATCCACTTTTTTGCCTTTATGTGCAGACCCATGAAACAACTTTCAGGCATCAAAGAATCATGTGGGAAGTTAACCTAAGGTGTTTCCATCAGGTTTGCAGTAAGTACTTTGGTTGAAAATTGACATGTATAGCACTTTAATCTCAGAACATTGTATGCCCTAAGATAACAACTTTTTTGTCTTGATGTGTAGAGGCATGAGGCAACTTTCAAGCTACTCATAATCATGTGGGAAGTTAACCTAAGGTGTTTCCATTAGGTTTGCAGTAAGTACTTTGGTGTAAAATTGAATTGTATACTATAAGTATTGTCCAAGCATTGTATGCACTGTGATAACAACTTTTTTGTCTTGATGTGTAAAGGCAGGAAACAACTTTCAAACCACACAGAATCATGTGGGAAGTTAACCAAAGGTGTTTTCATTAGTTTTGCAGTCAGGACTTTTGAGTACAATTGAAATGTATACTACTTTTATGTGAAAGCATTGTAAGCACTGAGATATCAACTTTTTTGTCTTTATGCGTAGAGGCACGAAACAACTATGAAGCTACGCATAATCATGTGGAAGTTAACCTAAGGTGTTTCCATTAGGTTTGCAGTAAGTACTTTGGTGTAAAATTGAAATCTATACTATTAGTATTGTCAAAGCATTGTATGCACTGTGATAACAACTTTTTTGTCTTGATGTGTAAAGGCAGGGAACAACTTTCAAACCACACAGAATCATGTGGGAAGTTAACTTAAAATGTTTCCATCAGGTTTGCACTCTGCACTATTCTGGAATATTGAAATGTATACTACTTTAATGTCAGTACCTTGTATGCACTGAGAAATCCACTTTTTTGTCTTTATGTGCAGACCCATGAAACAACTTTCAGGCATCTAAGAATCATGTGGGAAGTTAACCTGAGGTGTTTCCATTAGGATTGCAGTAAGAGGTTTGGTGTAAAATTGAAATGTATGCTATCAGTATTGTCAAAGCATTGTATGCACTCTGATAATAACTTGTTTGTCTTGATGCGTAGAGGCATGAAACAACTTTCAAGCTACTCTTAATCATGTGGGAAGTTAACCAAAGGTGTTTTCATTAGGTTTGCAGTCAAGACTTTTGAGTAGAATTGAAATGTATACTACTTTTATGTGAAAGCATTGTAAGCACTAAGATAACAACTTTTTTGTCTTTATGTGTAGAGGCACGAAACAACTTTGAAAATACTCATAATTATGTGGGAAGTTAACCTAAGGTGTTTCCATTAGGTTTGCAGTAAGTGCTTTGGTGTAAAATTGAAACGTATGCTATCAGTATTGTCAAAGCATTGTATGCATTGTGATAACAACTTTTTTGTCTTGATGTGTAAAGGCAGGAAACAACTTACAAACCACACAGAATCATGTGGGAAGTTAATCAAAGGTGTTTTCATTAGGTTTGCAGTCAGGACTTTGAGTACAATTGAAATGTATACTACTTTTATATGAAATCATTGTAAGCACTGAGATAACAACTTTTTTGTCTTGATGTGTAAAGCAGGAAACAACTTACAAACCACAGAGAATCATGTGGAAGTTAACTTAAAATGTTTCCATCAGGTTTGCACTCTGCACTTTGGTTGAAAATTGACATGTATAGCACTTAATGTCAGAACATTGTATGCCCTAAGATAACAACTTTTTTGTCTTGATGTGTAGAGGCATGAGGCAAATTTCAAGCTACTCATAATCATGTGGGAAGTTAACCTAAGGTGTTTCCATTAGGTTTGCAGTAAGTACTTTCGTGTAAAATTGAAATGTATACTATTAGCATTGTCAAATCATTGTATGCACTGTGATAACAACTTTTTTGTCTTGATGTGTAAAGGCAGGAAACAACTTTCAAACCACACAGAATCATGTTGGAAGTTAACTTAAAATGTTTCCATCAGGTTTGCACTCTGCACTTTACTGGAATATTGAAATGCATACTACTATAATGTCATACATTGTACGCACTGAGAAATCCACTTTTTTGCCTTTATGTGCAGACCCATGAAACAACTTTCAGGCATCAAAGAATCATGTGGGAAGTTAACCTAAGGTGTTTCCATCAGGTTTGCAGTAAGTACTTTGGTTGAAAATTGACATGTATAGCACTTTAATGTCAGAACATTGTATGCCCTAAGATAACAACTTTTTGTCTTGATGTGTAGAGGCATGAGGCAACTTTCAAGCTACTCATAATCATGTGGGAAGTTAACCTAAGGTGTTTCCATTAGGTTTGCAGTAAGTACTTTGGTGTAAAATTGAATTGTATACTATAAGTATTGTCAAAGCATTGTATGCACTGTGATAACAACTTTTTTGTCTTGATGTGTAAAGGCAGGAAACAACTTTCAAACCACACAGAATCATGTGGGAAGTTAACCAAAGGTGTTTTCATTAGGTTTGCAGTCAGGACTTTTGAGTACAATTGAAATGTATACTACTTTTATGTGAAAGCTTTGTAAGCACTGAGATATCAACTTTTTTGTCTTTATGCGTAGAGGCACGAAACAACTATGAAGCTACTCATAATCATGTGGGAAGTTAACCTAAGGTGTTTCCATTAGGTTTGCAGTAAGTACTTTGGTGTAAAATTGAAATCTATACTATTAGTATTGTCAAAGCATTGCATGCACTGTGATAACAACTTTTTTGTCTTGATGTTTAAAGGCAGGGAACAACTTTCAAACCACACAGAATCATGTGGAAGTTAACTTAAAATGTTTCCATCAGGTTTGCACTCTGCACTATTCTGGAATATTGAAATGTATACTACTTTAATGTCAGTACCTTGTATGCACTGAGAAATCCACTTTTTTGTCTTTATGTGCAGACCCATGAAACAACTTTCAGGCATCTAAGAATCATGTGGGAAGTTAACCTGAGGTGTTTCCATTAGGATTGCAGTAAGAGGTTTGGTGTAAAATTGAAATGTATGCTATCAGTATTGTCAAAGCATTGTATGCACTCTGATAATAACTTGTTTGTCTTGATGCGTAGAGGCATGAAACAACTTTCAAGCTACTCTTAATCATGTGGGAAGTTAACCAAAGGTGTTTTCATTAGGTTTGCAGTCAAGACTTTTGAGTAGAATTGAAATGTATACTACTTTTATGTGAAAGCATTGTAAGCACTAAGATAACAACTTTTTTGTCTTTATGTGTAGAGGCACGAAACAACTTTGAAAATACTCATAATTATGTGGGAAGTTAACCTAAGGTGTTTCCATTAGGTTTGCAGTAAGTGCTTTGGTGTAAAATTGAAACGTATGCTATCAGTATTGTCAAAGCATTGTATGCATTGTGATAACAACTTTTTTGTCTTGATGTGTAAAGGCAGGAAACAACTTACAAACCACACAGAATCATGTGGGAAGTTAATCAAAGGTGTTTTCATTAGGTTTGCAGTCAGGACTTTTGAGTACAATTGAAATGTATACTACTTTTATATGAAATCATTGTAAGCACTGAGATAACAACTTTTTTGTCTTGATGTGTAAAAGCAGGAAACAACTTACAAACCACAGAGAATCATGTGGGAAGTTAACTTAAAATGTTTCCATCAGGTTTGCACTCTGCACTTTGGTTGAAAATTGACATGTATAGCACTTAATGTCAGAACATTGTATGCCCTAAGATAACAACTTTTTGTCTTGATGTGTAGAGGCATGAGGCAAATTTCAAGCTACTCATAATCATGTGGGAAGTTAACCTAAGGTGTTTCCATTAGGTTTGCAGTAAGTACTTTCGTGTAAAATTGAAATGTGTACTATTAGCATTGTCAAAGCATTGTATGCACTGTGATAACAACTTTTTTGTCTTGATGTGTAAAAGCAGGAAACAACTTTCAAACCACACAGAATCATGTGGGAAGTTAACCAAAGGTGTTTTCATTAGGTATGCAGTCAGGACTTTTGAGTACATTTGAAATGTATACTACTTTTATGTGAAAGCATTGTAAGCACTGAGATATCAACTTTTTTGTCTTTATGCGTAGAGGCACGAAACAACTATGAAGCTACTCATAATCATGTAGGAAGTTAACCTAAGGTGTTTCCATTAGGTTTGCAGTAAGTACTTTGGTGTAAAATTGAAATCTATACTATTAGTATTGTCAAAGCATTGTATGCACTGTGATAACAACTTTTTTGTCTTGATGTGTAAAGGCAGGAAACAACTTTCAAACCACACAGAATCATGTGGGAAGTTAACTTAAAATGTTTCCAACCAGGTTTGCACTCTGCACTTTACTGGAATATTGAAATGCATACTACTATAATGTCATCCTTTGTACGCACTGAGAAATCCACTTTTTTGCCTTTATGTGCAGACCCATGAAACAACTTTCAGGCATCAAAGAATCATGTGGGAAGTTAACCTAAGGTGTTTCCATCAGGTTTGCACTCTGCACTTTGGTTGAAAATTGACATGTATAGCACTTTAATGTCAGAACATTGTATGCCCTAAGATAACAACTTTTTTGTCTTGATGTGTAGCGAAATGAGGCAACTTTCAAGCTACTCATAATCATGTGGGAAGTTAACCTAAGGTGTTTCCATTAGGTTTGCAGTAAGTACTTTGGTGTAAAATTGAATTGTATACTATAAGTATTGTCAAAGCATTGTATGCACTGTGATAACAACTTTTTTGTCTTGATGTGCAAAGGCAGGAAACAACTTTCAAACCACACAGAATCATGTGGGAAGTTAACCAAAGGTGTTTTCATTAGGTTTGCAGTCAGGACTTTTGAGTACAATTGAAATGTATACTACTTTTATGTGAAAGCATTGTAAGCACTGAGATATCAACTTTTTTGTCTTTATGCGTAGAGGCACGAAACAACTATGAAGCTACTCATAATCATGTGGGAAGTTAACCTAAGGTGTTTCCATTAGGTTTGCAGTAAGTACTTTGGTGTAAAATTGAAATCTATACTATTAGTATTGTCAAAGCATTGTATGCACTGTGATAACAACTTTTTTGTCTTGATGTGTAAAGGCAGGGAACAACTTTCAAACCACACAGAATCATGTGGGAAGTTAACTTAAAATGTTTCCATCAGGTTTGCACTCTGCACTATTCTGGAATATTGAAATGTATACTACTTTAATGTCAGTACCTTGTATGCACTGAGAAATCCACTTTTTTGTCTTTATGTGCAGACCCATGAAACAACTTTCAGGCATCTAAGAATCATGTGGGAAGTTAACCTGAGGTGTTTCCATTAGGATTGCAGTAAGAGGTTTGGTATAAAATTGAAATGTATGCTATCAGTATTGTGAAAGCATTGTATGCACTCTGATAATAACTTGTTTGTCTTGATGCGTAGAGGCATGAAACAACTTTCAAGCTACTCTTAATCATGTGGGAAGTTAACCAAAGGTGTTTTCATTAGGTTTGCAGTCAAGACTTTTGAGTAGAATTGAAATGTATACTACTTTTATGTGAAAGCATTGTAAGCACTGAGATAACAACTTTTTTGTCTTTATGTGTAGAGGCACGAAACAACTTTGAAAATACTCATAATTATGTGGGAAATAACCTAAGGTGTTTCCATTAGGCTTGCAGTAAGTGCTTTGGTGTAAAATTGAAACGTATGCTATCAGTATTGTCAAAGCATTCTATGCACTGTGATAACAACTTTTTTGTCTTGATGTGTAAAGGCAGGAAACAACTTACAAACCACACAGAATCATGTGGGAAGTTAATCAAAGGTGTTTTCATTAGGTTTGCAGTCAGGACTTTTGAGTACAATTGAAATGTATACTACTTTTATATGAAATCATTGTAAGCACTGAGATAACAACTTTTTTGTCTTGATGTGTAAAAGCAAGAAACAACTTTCAAACCACACAGAATCATGTGGGAAGTTAACTTAAAATGTTTCCATCAGGTTTGCACTCTGCACTATTCTGGAATATTGAAATGTATACTACTTTAATGTCAGTACCTTGTATGCACTGAGAAATCCACTTTTTTGTCTTTATGTGCAGACCCATGAAACAACTTTCAGGCATCTAAGAATCATGTGGGAAGTTAACCTGAGGTGTTTCCATTAGGATTGCAGTAAGAGGTTTGGTGTAAAATTGAAATGTATGCTATCAGTATTGTCAAAGCATTGTATGCACTCTGATAATAACTTGTTTGTCTTGATGCGTAGAGGCATGAAACAACTTTCAAGCTACTCTTAATCATGTGGGAAGTTAACCAAAGGTGTTTTCATTAGGTTTGCAGTCAAGACTTTTGAGTAGAATTGAAATGTATACTACTTTTATGTGAAAGCATTGTAAGCACTGAGATAACAACTTTTTTGTCTTTATGTGTAGAGGCACGAAACAACTTTGAAAATACTCATAATTATGTGGGAAGTTAACCTAAGGTGTTTCCATTAGGTTTGCAGTAAGTGCTTTGGTGTAAAATTGAAACGTATGCTATCAGTATTGTCAAAGCATTGTATGCACTGTGATAACAACTTTTTTGTCTTGATGTGTAAAGGCAGGAAACAACTTACAAACCACACAGAATCATGTGGGAAGTTAATCAAAGGTGTTTTCATTAGGTTTGCAGTCAGGACTTTTGAGTACAATTGAAATGTATACTACTTTTATATGAAATCAATGTAAGCACTGAGATAACAACTTTTTTGTCTTGATGTGTAAAAGCAGGAAACAACTTACAAACCACAGAGAATCATGTGGGAAGTTAACTTAAAATGTTTCCATCAGGTTTGCACTCTGCACTTTGGTTGAAAATTGACATGTATAGCACTTAATGTCAGAACATTGTATGCCCTAAGATAACCACTTTTTTGTCTTGATGTGTAGAGGCATGAGGCAACTTTCAAGCTACTCATAATCATGTGGGAAGTTAACCTAAGGTGTTTCGATTAGGTTTGCAGTAAGTACTTTCGTGTAAAATTGAAATGTATACTATTAGCATTGTCAAAGCATTGTATGCACTGTGATAACAACTTTTTTGTCTTGATGTGTAAAGGCAGGAAACAACTTTCAAACCACACAGAATCATGTGGGAAGTTAACTTAAAATGTTTCCATCAGGTTTGCACTCTGCACTTTACTGGAATATTGAAATGCATACTACTATAATGTCATACATTGTACGCACTGAGAAATCCACTTTTTTGCCTTTATGTGCAGACCCATGAAACAACTTTCAGGCATCAAAGAATCATGTGGGAAGTTAACCTAAGGTGTTTCCATCAGGTTTGCAGTAAGTACTTTGGTTGAAAATTGACATGTATAGCACTTTAATGTCAGAACATTGTATGCCCTAAGATAACAACTTTTTTGTCTTGATGTGTAGAGGCATGAGGCAACTTTCAAGCTACTCATAATCATGTGGGAAGTTAACCTAAGGTGTTTCCATTAGGTTTGTAGTAAGTACTTTGGTGTAAAATTGAATTGTATACTATAAGTATTGTCAAAGCATTGTATGCACTGTGATAACAACTTTTTTGTCTTGATGTGTAAAGGCAGGAAACAACTTTCAAACCACACAGAATCATGTGGGAAGTTAACCAAAGGTGTTTTCATTAGGTTTGCAGTCAGGACTTTTGAGTACAATTGAAATGTATACTACTTTTATGTGAAAGCTTTGTAAGCACTGAGATATCAACTTTTTTGTCTTTATGCGTAGAGGCACGAAACAACTATGAAGCTACTCATAATCATGTAGGAAGTTAACCTAAGGTGTTTCCATTAGGTTTGCAGTAAGTACTTTGGTGTAAAATTGAAATCTATACTATTAGTATTGTCAAAGCATTGTATGCACTGTGATAACAACTTTTTTGTCTTGATGTGTAAAGGCAGGAAACAACTTTCAAACCACACAGAATCATGTGGGAAGTTAACTTAAAATGTTTCCAACCAGGTTTGCACTCTGCACTTTACTGGAATATTGAAATGCATACTACTATAATGTCATACTTTGTACGCACTGAGAAATCCACTTTTTTGCCTTTATGTGCAGACCCATGAAACAACTTTCAGGCATCAAAGAATCATGTGGGAAGTTAACCTAAGGTGTTTCCATCAGGTTTGCACTCTGCACTTTGGTTGAAAATTGACATGTATAGCACTTTAATGTCAGAACATTGTATGCCCTAAGATAACAACTTTTTTGTCTTGATGTGTAGCGAAATGAGGCAACTTTCAAGCTACTCATAATCATGTGGGAAGTTAACCTAAGGTGTTTCCATTAGGTTTGCAGTAAGTACTTTGGTGTAAAATTGAATTGTATACTATAAGTATTGTCAAAGCATTGTATGCACTGTGATAACAACTTTTTTGTCTTGATGTGTAAAGGCAGGAAACAACTTTCAAACCACACAGAATCATGTGGGAAGTTAACCAAAGGTGTTTTCATTAGGTTTGCAGTCAGGACTTTTGAGTACAATTGAAATGTATACTACTTTTATGTGAAAGCATTGTAAGCACTGAGATATCAACTTTTTTGTCTTTATGCGTAGAGGCACGAAACAACTATGAAGCTACTCATAATCATGTGGGAAGTTAACCTATGGTGTTTCCATTAGGTTTGCAGTAAGTACTTTGGTGTAAAATTGAAATCTATACTATTAGTATTGTCAAAGCATTGTATGCACTGTGATAACAACTTTTTTGTCTTGATGTGTAAAGGCAGGGAACAACTTTCAAACCACACAGAATCATGTGGGAAGTTAACTTAAAATGTTTCCATCAGGTTTGCACTCTGCACTATTCTGGAATATTGAAATGTATACTACTTTAATGTCAGTACCTTGTATGCACTGAGAAATCCACTTTTTTGTCTTTATGTGCAGACCCATGAAACAACTTTCAGGCATCTAAGAATCATGTGGGAAGTTAACCTGAGGTGTTTCCATTAGGATTGCAGTAAGAGGTTTGGTATAAAATTGAAATGTATGCTATCAGTATTGTGAAAGCATTGTATGCACTCTGATAATAACTTGTTTGTCTTGATGCGTAGAGGCATGAAACAACTTTCAAGCTACTCTTAATCATGTGGGAAGTTAACCAAAGGTGTTTTCATTAGGTTTGCAGTCAAGACTTTTGAGTAGAATTGAAATGTATACTACTTTTATGTGAAAGCATTGTAAGCACTGAGATAACAACTTTTTTGTCTTTATGTGTAGAGGCACGAAACAACTTTGAAAATACTCATAATTATGTGGGAAATAACCTAAGGTGTTTCCATTAGGCTTGCAGTAAGTGCTTTGGTGTAAAATTGAAACGTATGCTATCAGTATTGTCAAAGCATTCTATGCACTGTGATAACAACTTTTTTGTCTTGATGTGTAAAGGCAGGAAACAACTTACAAACCACACAGAATCATGTGGGAAGTTAATCAAAGGTGTTTTCATTAGGTTTGCAGTCAGGACTTTTGAGTACAATTGAAATGTATACTACTTTTATATGAAATCATTGTAAGCACTGAGATAACAACTTTTTTGTCTTGATGTGTAAAAGCAAGAAACAACTTTCAAACCACACAGAATCATGTGGGAAGTTAACTTAAAATGTTTCCATCAGGTTTGCACTCTGCACTATTCTGGAATATTGAAATGTATACTACTTTAATGTCAGTACCTTGTATGCACTGAGAAATCCACTTTTTTGTCTTTATGTGCAGACCCATGAAACAACTTTCAGGCATCTAAGAATCATGTGGGAAGTTAACCTGAGGTGTTTCCATTAGGATTGCAGTAAGAGGTTTGGTGTAAAATTGAAATGTATGCTATCAGTATTGTCAAAGCATTGTATGCACTCTGATAATAACTTGTTTGTCTTGATGCGTAGAGGCATGAAACAACTTTCAAGCTACTCTTAATCATGTGGGAAGTTAACCAAAGGTGTTTTCATTAGGTTTGCAGTCAAGACTTTTGAGTAGAATTGAAATGTATACTACTTTTATGTGAAAGCATTGTAAGCACTGAGATAACAACTTTTTTGTCTTTATGTGTAGAGGCACGAAACAACTTTGAAAATACTCATAATTATGTGGGAAGTTAACCTAAGGTGTTTCCATTAGGTTTGCAGTAAGTGCTTTGGTGTAAAATTGAAACGTATGCTATCAGTATTGTCAAAGCATTGTATGCACTGTGATAACAACTTTTTTGTCTTGATGTGTAAAGGCAGGAAACAACTTACAAACCACACAGAATCATGTGGGAAGTTAATCAAAGGTGTTTTCATTAGGTTTGCAGTCAGGACTTTTGAGTACAATTGAAATGTATACTACTTTTATATGAAATCAATGTAAGCACTGAGATAACAACTTTTTTGTCTTGATGTGTAAAAGCAGGAAACAACTTACAAACCACAGAGAATCATGTGGGAAGTTAACTTAAAATGTTTCCATCAGGTTTGCACTCTGCACTTTGGTTGAAAATTGACATGTATAGCACTTAATGTCAGAACATTGTATGCCCTAAGATAACCACTTTTTTGTCTTGATGTGTAGAGGCATGAGGCAACTTTCAAGCTACTCATAATCATGTGGGAAGTTAACCTAAGGTGTTTCGATTAGGTTTGCAGTAAGTACTTTCGTGTAAAATTGAAATGTATACTATTAGCATTGTCAAAGCATTGTATGCACTGTGATAACAACTTTTTTGTCTTGATGTGTAAAGGCAGGAAACAACTTTCAAACCACACAGAATCATGTGGGAAGTTAACTTAAAATGTTTCCATCAGGTTTGCACTCTGCACTTTACTGGAATATTGAAATGCATACTACTATAATGTCATACATTGTACGCACTGAGAAATCCACTTTTTTGCCTTTATGTGCAGACCCATGAAACAACTTTCAGGCATCAAAGAATCATGTGGGAAGTTAACCTAAGGTGTTTCCATCAGGTTTGCAGTAAGTACTTTGGTTGAAAATTGACATGTATAGCACTTTAATGTCAGAACATTGTATGCCCTAAGATAACAACTTTTTTGTCTTGATGTGTAGAGGCATGAGGCAACTTTCAAGCTACTCATAATCATGTGGGAAGTTAACCTAAGGTGTTTCCATTAGGTTTGTAGTAAGTACTTTGGTGTAAAATTGAATTGTATACTATAAGTATTGTCAAAGCATTGTATGCACTGTGATAACAACTTTTTTGTCTTGATGTGTAAAGGCAGGAAACAACTTTCAAACCACACAGAATCATGTGGGAAGTTAACCAAAGGTGTTTTCATTAGGTTTGCAGTCAGGACTTTTGAGTACAATTGAAATGTATACTACTTTTATGTGAAAGCTTTGTAAGCACTGAGATATCAACTTTTTTGTCTTTATGCGTAGAAACACGAAACAACTATGAAGCTACTCATAATCATGTGGGGAGTTAACCTAAGGTGTTTCCATTAGGTTTGCAGTAAGTACTTTGGTGTAAAATTGAAATCTATACTATTAGTATTGTCAAAGCATTGTATGCACTGTGATAACAACTTTTTTGTCTTGATGTTTAAAGGCAGGGAACAACTTTCAAACCACACAGAATCATGTGGGAAGTTAACTTAAAATGTTTCCATCAGGTTTGCACTCTGCACTATTCTGGAATATTGAAATGTATACTACTTTAATGTCAGTACCTTGTATGCACTGAGAAATCCACTTTTTTGTCTTTATGTGCAGACCCATGAAACAACTTTCAGGCATCTAAGAATCATGTGGGAAGTTAACCTGAGGTGTTTCCATTAGGATTGCAGTAAGAGGTTTGGTGTAAAATTGAAATGTATGCTATCAGTATTGTCAAAGCATTGTATGCACTCTGATAATAACTTGTTTGTCTTGATGCGTAGAGGCATGAAACAACTTTCAAGCTACTCTTAATCATGTGGGAAGTTAACCAAAGGTGTTTTCATTAGGTTTGCAGTCAAGACTTTTGAGTAGAATTGAAATGTATACTACTTTTATGTGAAAGCATTGTAAGCACTAAGATAACAACTTTTTTGTCTTTATGTGTAGAGGCACGAAACACCTTTGAAAATACTCATAATTATGTGGGAAGTTAACCTAAGGTGTTTCCATTAGGTTTGCAGTAAGTGCTTTGGTGTAAAATTGAAACGTATGCTATCAGTATTGTCAAAGCATTGTATGCATTGTGATAACAACTTTTTTGTCTTGATGTGTAAAGGCAGGAAACAACTTACAAACCACACAGAATCATGTGGGAAGTTAATCAAAGGTGTTTTCATTAGGTTTGCAGTCAGGACTTTTGAGTACAATTGAAATGTATACTACTTTTATATGAAATCATTGTAAGCACTGAGATAACAACTTTTTTGTCTTGATGTGTAAAAGCAGGAAACAACTTACAAACCACAGAGAATCATGTGGGAAGTTAACTTAAAATGTTTCCATCAGGTTTGCACTCTGCACTTTGGTTGAAAATTGACATGTATAGCACTTAATGTCAGAACATTGTATGCCCTAAGATAACAACTTTTTTGTCTTGATGTGTAGAGGCATGAGGCAACTTTCAAGCTACTCATAATCATGTGGGAAGTTAACCTAAGGTGTTTCCATTAGGTTTGCAGTAAGTACTTTCGTGTAAAATTGAAATGTATACTATTAGCATTGTCAAAGCATTGTATGCACTGTGATAACAACTTTTTTGTCTTGATGTGTAAAGGCAGGAAACAACTTTCAAACCACACAGAATCATGTGGGAAGTTAACCAAAGGTGTTTTCATTAGGTTTGCAGTCAGGACTTTTGAGTACATTTGAAATGTATACTACTTTTATGTGAAAGCATTGTAAGCACTGAGATATCAACTTTTTTGTCTTTATGCGTAGAGGCACGAAACAACTATGAAGCTACTCATAATCATGTAGGAAGTTAACCTAAGGTGTTTCCATTAGGTTTGCAGTAAGTACTTTGGTGTAAAATTGAAATCTATACTATTAGTATTGTCAAAGCATTGTATGCACTGTGATAACAACTTTTTTGTCTTGATGTGTAAAGGCAGGAAACAACTTTCAAACCACACAGAATCATGTGGGAAGTTAACTTAAAATGTTTCCAACCAGGTTTGCACTCTGCACTTTACTGGAATATTGAAATGCATACTACTATAATGTCATATTTTGTACGCACTGAGAAATCCACTTTTTTGCCTTTATGTGCAGACCCATGAAACAACTTTCAGGCATCAAAGAATCATGTGGGAAGTTAACCTAAGGTGTTTCCATCAGGTTTGCACTCTGCACTTTGGTTGAAAATTGACATGTATAGCACTTTAATGTCAGAACATTGTATGCCCTAAGATAACAACTTTTTTGTCTTGATGTGTAAAGGCAGGAAACAACTTACAAACCACACAGAATCATGTGGGAAGTTAATCAAAGGTGTTTTCATTAGGTTTGCAGTCAGGACTTTTGAGTACAATTGAAATGTATACTACTTTTATATGAAATCATTGTAAGCACTGAGATAACAACTTTTTTGTCTTGATGTGTAAAAGCAAGAAACAACTTTCAAACCACACAGAATCATGTGGGAAGTTAACTTAAAATGTTTCCATCAGGTTTGCACTCTGCACTATTCTGGAATATTGAAATGTATACTACTTTAATGTCAGTACCTTGTATGCACTGAGAAATCCACTTTTTTGTCTTTATGTGCAGACCCATGAAACAACTTTCAGGCATCTAAGAATCATGTGGGAAGTTAACCTGAGGTGTTTCCATTAGGATTGCAGTAAGAGGTTTGGTGTAAAATTGAAATGTATGCTATCAGTATTGTCAAAGCATTGTATGCACTCTGATAATAACTTGTTTGTCTTGATGCGTAGAGGCATGAAACAACTTTCAAGCTACTCTTAATCATGTGGGAAGTTAACCAAAGGTGTTTTCATTAGGTTTGCAGTCAAGACTTTTGAGTAGAATTGAAATGTATACTACTTTTATGTGAAAGCATTGTAAGCACTGAGATAACAACTTTTTTGTCTTTATGTGTAGAGGCACGAAACAACTTTGAAAATACTCATAATTATGTGGGAAGTTAACCTAAGGTGTTTCCATTAGGTTTGCAGTAAGTGCTTTGGTGTAAAATTGAAACGTATGCTATCAGTATTGTCAAAGCATTGTATGCACTGTGATAACAACTTTTTTGTCTTGATGTGTAAAGGCAGGAAACAACTTACAAACCACACAGAATCATGTGGGAAGTTAATCAAAGGTGTTTTCATTAGGTTTGCAGTCAGGACTTTTGAGTACAATTGAAATGTATACTACTTTTATATGAAATCAATGTAAGCACTGAGATAACAACTTTTTTGTCTTGATGTGTAAAAGCAGGAAACAACTTACAAACCACAGAGAATCATGTGGGAAGTTAACTTAAAATGTTTCCATCAGGTTTGCACTCTGCACTTTGGTTGAAAATTGACATGTATAGCACTTAATGTCAGAACATTGTATGCCCTAAGATAACCACTTTTTTGTCTTGATGTGTAGAGGCATGAGGCAACTTTCAAGCTACTCATAATCATGTGGGAAGTTAACCTAAGGTGTTTCCATTAGGTTTGCAGTAAGTACTTTCGTGTAAAATTGAAATGTATACTATTAGCATTGTCAAAGCATTGTATGCACCGTGATAACAACTTTTTTGTCTTGATGTGTAAAGGCAGGAAACAACCTTCAAACCACACAGAATCATGTGGGAAGTTAACTTAAAATGTTTCCATCAGGTTTGCACTCTGCACTTTACTGGAATATTGAAATGCATACTACTATAATGTCATACATTGTACGCACTGAGAAATCCACTTTTTTGCCTTTATGTGCAGACCCATGAAACAACTTTCAGGCATCAAAGAATCATGTGGGAAGTTAACCTAAGGTGTTTCCATCAGGTTTGCAGTAAGTACTTTGGTTGAAAATTGACATGTATAGCACTTTAATGTCAGAACATTGTATGCCCTAAGATAACAACTTTTTTGTCTTGATGTGTAGAGGCATGAGGCAACTTTCAAGCTACTCATAATCATGTGGGAAGTTAACCTAAGGTGTTTCCATTAGGTTTGCAATAAGTACTTTGGTGTAAAATTGAATTGTATACTATAAGTATTGTCAAAGCATTGTATGCACTGTGATAACAACTTTTTTGTCTTGATGTGTAAAGGCAGGAAACAACTTTCAAACCACACAGAATCATGTGGGAAGTTAACCAAAGGTGTTTTCATTAGGTTTGCAGTCAGGACTTTTTAGTACAATTGAAATGTATACTACTTTTATGTGAAAGCTTTGTAAGCACTGAGATATCAACTTTTTTGTCTTTATGCGTAGAGGCACGAAACAACTATGAAGCTACTCATAATCATGTGGGAAGTTAACCTAAGGTGTTTCCATTAGGTTTGCAGTAAGTACTTTGGTGTAAAATTGAAATCTATACTATTAGTATTGTCAAAGCATTGTATGCACTGTGATAACAACTTTTTTGTCTTGATGTTTAAAGGCAGGGAACAACTTTCAAACCACACAGAATCATGTGGGAAGTTAACTTAAAATGTTTCCATCAGGTTTGCACTCTGCACTATTCTGGAATATTGAAATGTATACTACTTTAATGTCAGTACCTTGTATGCACTGAGAAATCCACTTTTTTGTCTTTATGTGCAGACCCATGAAACAACTTTCAGGCATCTAAGAATCATGTGGGAAGTTAACCTGAGGTGTTTCCATTAGGATTGCAGTAAGAGGTTTGGTGTAAAATTGAAATGTATGCTATCAGTATTGTCAAAGCATTGTATGCACTCTGATAATAACTTGTTTGTCTTGATGCGTAGAGGCATGAAACAACTTTCAAGCTACTCTTAATCATGTGGGAAGTTAACCAAAGGTGTTTTCATTAGGTTTGCAGTCAAGACTTTTGAGTAGAATTGAAATGTATACTACTTTTATGTGAAAGCATTGTAAGCACTAAGATAACAACTTTTTTGTCTTTATGTGTAGAGGCACGAAACAACTTTGAAAATACTCATAATTATGTGGGAAGTTAACCTAAGGTGTTTCCATTAGGTTTGCAGTAAGTGCTTTGGTGTAAAATTGAAACGTATGCTATCAGTATTGTCAAAGCATTGTATGCATTGTGATAACAACTTTTTTGTCTTGATGTGTAAAGGCAGGAAACAACTTACAAACCACACAGAATCATGTGGGAAGTTAATCAAAGGTGTTTTCATTAGGTTTGCAGTCAGGACTTTTGAGTACAATTGAAATGTATACTACTTTTATATGAAATCATTGTAAGCACTGAGATAACAACTTTTTTGTCTTGATGTGTAAAAGCAGGAAACAACTTACAAACCACAGAGAATCATGTGGGAAGTTAACTTAAAATGTTTCCATCAGGTTTGCACTCTGCACTTTGGTTGAAAATTGACATGTATAGCACTTAATGTCAGAACATTGTATGCCCTAAGATAACAACTTTTTTGTCTTGATGTGTAGAGGCATGAGGCAAATTTCAAGCTACTCATAATCATGTGGGAAGTTCACCTAAGGTGTTTCCATTAGGTTTGCAGTAAGTACTTTCGTGTAAAATTGAAATGTATACTATTAGCATTGTCAAAGCATTGTATGCACTGTGATAACAACTTTTTTGTCTTGATGTGTAAAGGCAGGAAACAACTTTCAAACCACACAGAATCATGTGGGAAGTTAACCAAAGGTGTTTTCATTAGGTTTGCAGTCAGGACTTTTGAGTACATTTGAAATGTATACTACTTTTATGTGAAAGCATTGTAAGCACTGAGATATCAACTTTTATGTCTTTATGCGTAGAGGCACGAAACAACTATGAAGCTACTCATAATCATGTAGGAAGTTAACCTAAGGTGTTTCCATTAGGTTTGCAGTAAGTACTTTGGTGTAAAATTGAAATCTATACTATTAGTATTGTCAAAGCATTGTATGCACTGTGATAACAACTTTTTTGTCTTGATGTGTAAAGGCAGGAAACAACTTTCAAACCACACAGAATCATGTGGGAAGTTAACCAAAGGTGTTTTCATTAGGTTTGCAGTCAAGACTTTTGAGTAGAATTGAAATGTACACTACTTTTATGTGAAAGCATTGTAAGCACTGAGATAACAACTTTTTTGTCTTTATGTGTAGAGGCACGAAACAACTTTGAAAATACTCATAATTATGTGGGAAATAACATAAGGTGTTTCCATTAAGCTTGCAGTAAGTGCTTTGGTGTAAAATTGAAACGTATGCTATCAGTATTGTCAAAGCATTGTATGCACTGTGATAACAACTTTTTTGTCTTGATGTGTAAAGGCAGGAAACAACTTACAAACCACACAGAATCATGTGGGAAGTTAATCAAAGGTGTTTTCATTAGGTTTGCAGTCAGGACTTTTGAGTACAATTGAAATGTATACTACTTTTATATGAAATCATTGTAAGCACTGAGATAACAACTTTTTTGTCTTGATGTGTAAAAGCAGGAAACAACTTTCAAACCACACAGAATCATGTGGGAAGTTAACTTAAAATGTTTCCATCAGGTTTGCACTCTGCACTTTACTGGAATATTGAAATGCATACTACTATAATGTCATACATTGTACGCACTGAGAAATCCACTTTTTTGCCTTTATGTGCAGACCCATGTAACAACTTTCAGGCATCAAAGAATCATGTGGGAAGTTAACCTAAGGTGTTTCCATCAGGTTTGCAGTAAGTACTTTGGTTGAAAATTGACATGTATAGCACTTTAATGTCAGAACATTGTATGCCCTAAGATAACAACTTTTTTGTCTTGATGTGTAGAGGCATGAGGCTACTTTCAAGCTACTCATAATCATGTGGGAAGTTAACCTAAGGTGTTTCCATTAGGTTTGCAGTAAGTACTTTGGTGTAAAATTGAATTGTATACTATAAGTATTGTCAAAGCATTGTATGCACTGTGATAACAACTTTTTTGTCTTGATGTGTAAAGGCAGGAAACAACTTTCAAACCACACAGAATCATGTGGGAAGTTAACCAAAGGTGTTTTCATTAGGTTTGCAGTCAAGACTTTTGAGTAGAATTGAAATATATACTACTTTTATGTGAAAGCATTGTAAGCACTGAGATAACAACTTTTTTGTCTTTATGTGTAGAGGCACGAAACAACTTTGAGAATACTCATAATTATGTGGGAAATAACCTAAGGTGTTTCCATTAGGCTTGCAGTAAGTGCTTTGGTGTAAAATTGAAACGTATGCTATCAGTATTGTCAAAGCATTGTATGCACTGTGATAACAACTTTTTTGTCTTGATGTGTAAAGGCAGGAAACAACTTACAAACCACACAGAATCATGTGGGAAGTTAATCAAAGGTGTTTTCATTAGGTTTGCAGTCAGGACTTTTGAGTACAATTGAAATGTATACTACTTTTATATGAAATCATTGTAAGCACTGAGATAACAACTTTTTTGTCTTGATGTGTAAAAGCAGGAAACAACTTTCAAACCACACAGAATCATGTGGGAAGTTAACTTAAAATGTTTCCATCAGGTTTGCACTCTGCACTATTCTGGAATATTGAAATGTATACTACTTTAATGTCAGTACCTTGTATGCACTGAGAAATCCACTTTTTTGTCTTTATGTGCAGACCCATGAAACAACTTTCAGGCATCTAAGAATCATGTGGGAAGTTAACCTGAGGTGTTTCCATTAGGATTGCAGTAAGAGGTTTGGTGTAAAATTGAAATGTATGCTATCAGTATTGTCAAAGCATTGTATGCACTCTGATAATAACTTGTTTGTCTTGATGCGTAGAGGCATGAAACAACTTTCAAGCTACTCTTAATCATGTGGGAAGTTAACCAAAGGTGTTTTCATTAGGTTTGCAGTCAAGACTTTGGAGTAGAATTGAAATGTATACTACTTTTATGTGAAAGCATTGTAAGCACTGAGATAACAACTTTTTTGTCTTTATGTGTAGAGGCACGAAACAACTTTGAAAATACTCATAATTATGTGGGAAGTTAACCTAAGGTGTTTCCATTAGGTTTGCAGTAAGTGCTTTGGTGTAAAATTGAAACGTATGCTATCAGTATTGTCAAAGCATTGTATGCACTGTGATAACAACTTTTTTGTCTTGATGTGTAAAGGCAGGAAACAACTTACAAACCACACAGAATCATGTGGGAAGTTAATCAAAGGTGTTTTCATTAGGTTTGCAGTCAGGACTTTTGAGTACAATTGAAATGTATACTACTTTTATATGAAATCATTGTAAGCACTGAGATAACAACTTTTTTGTCTTGATGTGTAAAAGCAGGAAACAACTTACAAACCACAGAGAATCATGTGGGAAGTTAACTTAAAATGTTTCCATCAGGTTTGCACTCTGCACTTTGGTTGAAAATTGACATGTATAGCACTTAATGTCAGAACATTGTATGCCCTAAGATAACCACTTTTTTGTCTTGATGTGTAGAGGCATGAGGCAACTTTCAAGCTACTCATAATCATGTGGGAAGTTAACCTAAGGTGTTTCCATTAGGTTTGCAGTAAGTACTTTCGTGTAAAATTGAAATGTATACTATTGTCAAAGCATTGTATGCACTGTGATAACAACTTTTTTGTCTTGATGTGTAAAGGCAGGAAACAACTTTCAAACCACACAGAATCATGTGGGAAGTTAACTTAAAATGTTTCCATCAGGTTTGCACTCTGCACTTTACTGGAATATTGAAATGCATACTACTATAATGTCATACATTGTACGCACTGAGAAATCCACTTTTTTGCCTTTATGTGCAGACCCATGAAACAACTTTCAGGCATCAAAGAATCATGTGGGAAGTTAACCTAAGGTGTTTCCATCAGGTTTGCAGTAAGTACTTTGGTTGAAAATTGACATGTATAGCACTTTAATGTCAGAACATTGTATGCCCTAAGATAACAACTTTTTTGTCTTGATGTGTAGAGGCATGAGGCAACTTTCAAGCTACTCATAATCATGTGGGAAGTTAACCTAAGGTGTTTCCATTAGGTTTGCAGTAAGTACTTTGGTGTAAAATTGAATTGTATACTATAAGTATTGTCAAAGCATTGTATGCACTGTGATAACAACTTTTTTGTCTTGATGTGTAAAGGCAGGAAACAACTTTCAAACCACACAGAATCATGTGGGAAGTTAACCAAAGGTGTTTTCATTAGGTTTGCAGTCAGGACTTTTGAGTACAATTGAAATGTATACTACTTTTATGTGAAAGCATTGTAAGCACTGAGATATCAACTTTTTTGTCTTTATGCGTAGAGGCACGAAACAACTATGAAGCTACGCATAATCATGTGGGAAGTTAACCTAAGGTGTTTCCATTAGGTTTGCAGTAAGTACTTTGGTGTAAAATTGAAATCTATACTATTAGTATTGTCAAAGCATTGTATGCACTGTGATAACAACTTTTTTGTCTTGATGTGTAAAGGCAGGGAACAACTTTCAAACCACACAGAATCATGTGGGAAGTTAACTTAAAATGTTTCCATCAGGTTTGCACTCTGCACTATTCTGGAATATTGAAATGTATACTACTTTAATGTCAGTACCTTGTATGCACTGAGAAATCCACTTTTTTGTCTTTATGTGCAGACCCATGAAACAACTTTCAGGCATCTAAGAATCATGTGGGAAGTTAACCTGAGGTGTTTCCATTAGGATTGCAGTAAGAGGTTTGGTGTAAAATTGAAATGTATGCTATCAGTATTGTCAAAGCATTGTATGCACTCTGATAATAACTTGTTTGTCTTGATGCGTAGAGGCATGAAACAACTTTCAAGCTACTCTTAATCATGTGGGAAGTTAACCAAAGGTGTTTTCATTAGGTTTGCAGTCAAGACTTTTGAGTAGAATTGAAATGTATACTGCTTTTATGTGAAAGCATTGTAAGCACTAAGATAACAACTTTTTTGTCTTTATGTGTAGAGGCACGAAACAACTTTGAAAATACTCATAATTATGTGGGAAGTTAACCTAAGGTGTTTCCATTAGGTTTGCAGTAAGTGCTTTGGTGTAAAATTGAAACGTATGCTATCAGTATTGTCAAAGCATTGTATGCATTGTGATAACAACTTTTTTGTCTTGATGTGTAAAGGCAGGAAACAACTTACAAACCACACAGAATCATGTGGGAAGTTAATCAAAGGTGTTTTCATTAGGTTTGCAGTCAGGACTTTTGAGTACAATTGAAATGTATACTACTTTTATATGAAATCATTGTAAGCACTGAGATAACAACTTTTTTGTCTTGATGTGTAAAAGCAGGAAACAACTTACAAACCACAGAGAATCATGTGGGAAGTTAACTTAAAATGTTTCCATCAGGTTTGCACTCTGCACTTTGGTTGAAAATTGACATGTATAGCACTTAATGTCAGAACATTGTATGCCCTAAGATAACCACTTTTTTGTCTTGATGTGTAGAGGCATGAGGCAACTTTCAAGCTACTCATAATCATGTGGGAAGTTAACCTAAGGTGTTTCCATTAGGTTTGCAGTAAGTACTTTCGTGTAAAATTGAAATGTATACTATTAGCATTGTCAAAGCATTGTATGCACTGTGATAACAACTTTTTTGTCTTGATGTGTAAAGGCAGGAAACAACTTTCAAACCACACAGAATCATGTGGGAAGTTAACTTAAAATGTTTCCATCAGGTTTGCACTCTGCACTTTACTGGAATATTGAAATGCATACTACTATAATGTCATACATTGTACGCACTGAGAAATCCACTTTTTTGCCTTTATGTGCAGACCCATGAAACAACTTTCAGGCATCAAAGAATCATGTGGGAAGTTAACCTAAGGTGTTTCCATCAGGTTTGCAGTAAGTACTTTGGTTGAAAATTGACATGTATAGCACTTTAATGTCAGAACATTGTATGCCCTAAGATAACAACTTTTTTGTCTTGATGTGTAGAGGCATGAGGCAACTTTCAAGCTACTCATAATCATGTGGGAAGTTAACCTAAGGTGTTTCCATTAGGTTTATAGTAAGTACTTTGGTGTAAAATTGAATTGTATACTATAAGTATTGTCAAAGCATTGTATGCACTGTGATAACAACTTTTTTGTCTTGATGTGTAAAGGCAGGAAACAACTTTCAAACCACACAGAATCATGTGGGAAGTTAACCAAAGGTGTTTTCATTAGGTTTGCAGTCAGGACTTTTGAGTACAATTGAAATGTATACTACTTTTATGTGAAAGCTTTGTAAGCACTGAGATATCAACTTTTTTGTCTTTATGCGTAGAGGCACGAAACAACTATGAAGCTACTCATAATCATGTAGGAAGTTAACCTAAGGTGTTTCCATTAGGTTTGCAGTAAGTACTTTGGTGTAAAATTGAAATCTATACTATTAGTATTGTCAAAGCATTGTATGCACTGTGATAACAACTTTTTTGTCTTGATGTGTAAAGGCAGGAAACAACTTTCAAACCACACAGAATCATGTGGGAAGTTAACTTAAAATGTTTCCAACCAGGTTTGCACTCTGCACTTTACTGGAATATTGAAATGCATACTACTATAATGTCATATTTTGTACGCACTGAGAAATCCACTTTTTTGCCTTTATGTGCAGACCCATGAAACAACTTTCAGGCATCAAAGAATCATGTGGGAAGTTAACCTAAGGTGTTTCCATCAGGTTTGCACTCTGCACTTTGGTTGAAAATTGACATGTATAGCACTTTAATGTCAGAACATTGTATGCCCTAAGATAACAACTTTTTTGTCTTGATGTGTAAAGGCAGGAAACAACTTACAAACCACACAGAATCATGTGGGAAGTTAATCAAAGGTGTTTTCATTAGGTTTGCAGTCAGGACTTTTGAGTACAATTGAAATGTATACTACTTTTATATGAAATCATTGTAAGCACTGAGATAACAACTTTTTTGTCTTGATGTGTAAAAGCAAGAAACAACTTTCAAACCACACAGAATCATGTGGGAAGTTAACTTAAAATGTTTCCATCAGGTTTGCACTCTGCACTATTCTGGAATATTGAAATGTATACTACTTTAATGTCAGTACCTTGTATGCACTGAGAAATCCACTTTTTTGTCTTTATGTGCAGACCCATGAAACAACTTTCAGGCATCTAAGAATCATGTGGGAAGTTAACCTGAGGTGTTTCCATTAGGATTGCAGTAAGAGGTTTGGTGTAAAATTGAAATGTATGCTATCAGTATTGTCAAAGCATTGTATGCACTCTGATAATAACTTGTTTGTCTTGATGCGTAGAGGCATGAAACAACTTTCAAGCTACTCTTAATCATGTGGGAAGTTAACCAAAGGTGTTTTCATTAGGTTTGCAGTCAAGACTTTTGAGTAGAATTGAAATGTATACTACTTTTATGTGAAAGCATTGTAAGCACTGAGATAACAACTTTTTTGTCTTTATGTGTAGAGGCACGAAACAACTTTGAAAATACTCATAATTATGTGGGAAGTTAACCTAAGGTGTTTCCATTAGGTTTGCAGTAAGTGCTTTGGTGTAAAATTGAAACGTATGCTATCAGTATTGTCAAAGCATTGTATGCACTGTGATAACAACTTTTTTGTCTTGATGTGTAAAGGCAGGAAACAACTTACAAACCACACAGAATCATGTGGGAAGTTAATCAAAGGTGTTTTCATTAGGTTTGCAGTCAGGACTTTTGAGTACAATTGAAATGTATACTACTTTTATATGAAATCAATGTAAGCACTGAGATAACAACTTTTTTGTCTTGATGTGTAAAAGCAGGAAACAACTTACAAACCACAGAGAATCATGTGGGAAGTTAACTTAAAATGTTTCCATCAGGTTTGCACTCTGCACTTTGGTTGAAAATTGACATGTATAGCACTTAATGTCAGAACATTGTATGCCCTAAGATAACCACTTTTTTGTCTTGATGTGTAGAGGCATGAGGCAACTTTCAAGCTACTCATAATCATGTGGGAAGTTAACCTAAGGTGTTTCCATTAGGTTTGCAGTAAGTACTTTCGTGTAAAATTGAAATGTATACTATTAGCATTGTCAAAGCATTGTATGCACCGTGATAACAACTTTTTTGTCTTGATGTGTAAAGGCAGGAAACAACTTTCAAACCACACAGAATCATGTGGGAAGTTAACTTAAAATGTTTCCATCAGGTTTGCACTCTGCACTTTACTGGAATATTGAAATGCATACTACTATAATGTCATACATTGTACGCACTGAGAAATCCACTTTTTTGCCTTTATGTGCAGACCCATGAAACAACTTTCAGGCATCAAAGAATCATGTGGGAAGTTAACCAAAGGTGTTTTCA
Source organism: Mobula birostris (assembly GCF_030028105.1). NCBI lineage: Eukaryota > Metazoa > Chordata > Chondrichthyes > Myliobatiformes > Myliobatidae > Mobula > Mobula birostris. The sequence continues at coordinate 127,580 of NW_027278345.1, forward strand.
TTAGGTTTGCAGTCAGGACTTTTGAGTACAATTGAAATGTATACTACTTTTATGTGAAAGCTTTGTAAGCACTGAGATATCAACTTTTTTGTCTTTATGCGTAGAGGCACGAAACAACTATGAAGCTACTCATAATCATGTGGGAAGTTAACCTAAGGTGTTTCCATTAGGTTTGCAGTAAGTACTTTGGTGTAAAATTGAAATCTATGCTATTAGTATTGTCAAAGCATTGTATGCACTGTGATAACAACTTTTTTGTCTTGATGTTTAAAGGCAGGGAACAACTTTCAAACCACACAGAATCATGTGGGAAGTTAACTTAAAATGTTTCCATCAGGTTTGCACTCTGCACTTTACTGGAATATTGAAATGCATACTACTATAATGTCATACATTGTACGCACTGAGAAATCCACTTTTTTGCCTTTATGTGCAGACCCATGAAACAACTTTCAGGCATCAAAGAATCATGTGGGAAGTTAACCTAAGGTGTTTCCATCAGGTTTGCAGTAAGTACTTTGGTTGAAAATTGACATGTATAGCACTTTAATGTCAGAACATTGTATGCCCTAAGATAACAACTTTTTTGTCTTGATGTGTAGAGGCATGAGGCAACTTTCAAGCTACTCATAATCATGTGGGAAGTTAACCTAAGGTGTTTCCATTAGGTTTGTAGTAAGTACTTTGGTGTAAAATTGAATTGTATACTATAAGTATTGTCAAAGCATTGTATGCACTGTGATAACAACTTTTTTGTCTTGATGTGTAAAGGCAGGAAACAACTTTCAAACCACACAGAATCATGTGGGAAGTTAACCAAAGGTGTTTTCATTAGGTTTGCAGTCAGGACTTTTGAGTACAATTGAAATGTATACTACTTTTATGTGAAAGCTTTGTAAGCACTGAGATATCAACTTTTTTGTCTTTATGCGTAGAAACACGAAACAACTATGAAGCTACTCATAATCATGTGGGGAGTTAACCTAAGGTGTTTCCATTAGGTTTGCAGTAAGTACTTTGGTGTAAAATTGAAATCTATACTATTAGTATTGTCAAAGCATTGTATGCACTGTGATAACAACTTTTTTGTCTTGATGTTTAAAGGCAGGGAACAACTTTCAAACCACACAGAATCATGTGGGAAGTTAACTTAAAATGTTTCCATCAGGTTTGCACTCTGCACTATTCTGGAATATTGAAATGTATACTACTTTAATGTCAGTACCTTGTATGCACTGAGAAATCCACTTTTTTGTCTTTATGTGCAGACCCATGAAACAACTTTCAGGCATCTAAGAATCATGTGGGAAGTTAACCTGAGGTGTTTCCATTAGGATTGCAGTAAGATGTTTGGTGTAAAATTGAAATGTATGCTATCAGTATTGTCAAAGCATTGTATGCACTCTGATAATAACTTGTTTGTCTTGATGCGTAGAGGCATGAAACAACTTTCAAGCTACTCTTAATCATGTGGGAAGTTAACCAAAGGTGTTTTCATTAGGTTTGCAGTCAAGACTTTTGAGTAGAATTGAAATGTATACTACTTTTATGTGAAAGCATTGTAAGCACTAAGATAACAACTTTTTTGTCTTTATGTGTAGAGGCACGAAACACCTTTGAAAATACTCATAATTATGTGGGAAGTTAACCTAAGGTGTTTCCATTAGGTTTGCAGTAAGTGCTTTGGTGTAAAATTGAAACGTATGCTATCAGTATTGTCAAAGCATTGTATGCATTGTGATAACAACTTTTTTGTCTTGATGTGTAAAGGCAGGAAACAACTTACAAACCACACAGAATCATGTGGGAAGTTAATCAAAGGTGTTTTCATTAGGTTTGCAGTCAGGACTTTTGAGTACAATTGAAATGTATACTACTTTTATATGAAATCATTGTAAGCACTGAGATAACAACTTTTTTGTCTTGATGTGTAAAAGCAGGAAACAACTTACAAACCACAGAGAATCATGTGGGAAGTTAACTTAAAATGTTTCCATCAGGTTTGCACTCTGCACTTTGGTTGAAAATTGACATGTATAGCACTTAATGTCAGAACATTGTATGCCCTAAGATAACAACTTTTTTGTCTTGATGTGTAGAGGCATGAGGCAACTTTCAAGCTACTCATAATCATGTGGGAAGTTAACCTAAGGTGTTTCCATTAGGTTTGCAGTAAGTACTTTCGTGTAAAATTGAAATGTATACTATTAGCATTGTCAAAGCATTGTATGCACTGTGATAACAACTTTTTTGTCTTGATGTGTAAAGGCAGGAAACAACTTTCAAACCACACAGAATCATGTGGGAAGTTAACCAAAGGTGTTTTCATTAGGTTTGCAGTCAGGACTTTTGAGTACATTTGAAATGTATACTACTTTTATGTGAAAGCATTGTAAGCACTGAGATATCAACTTTTTTGTCTTTATGCGTAGAGGCACGAAACAACTATGAAGCTACTCATAATCATGTAGGAAGTTAACCTAAGGTGTTTCCATTAGGTTTGCAGTAAGTACTTTGGTGTAAAATTGAAATCTATACTATTAGTATTGTCAAAGCATTGTATGCACTGTGATAACAACTTTTTTGTCTTGATGTGTAAAGGCAGGAAACAACTTTCAAACCACACAGAATCATGTGGGAAGTTAACTTAAAATGTTTCCAACCAGGTTTGCACTCTGCACTTTACTGGAATATTGAAATGCATACTACTATAATGTCATATTTTGTACGCACTGAGAAATCCACTTTTTTGCCTTTATGTGCAGACCCATGAAACAACTTTCAGGCATCAAAGAATCATGTGGGAAGTTAACCTAAGGTGTTTCCATCAGGTTTGCACTCTGCACTTTGGTTGAAAATTGACATGTATAGCACTTTAATGTCAGAACATTGTATGCCCTAAGATAACAACTTTTTTGTCTTGATGTGTAAAGGCAGGAAACAACTTACAAACCACACAGAATCATGTGGGAAGTTAATCAAAGGTGTTTTCATTAGGTTTGCAGTCAGGACTTTTGAGTACAATTGAAATGTATACTACTTTTATATGAAATCATTGTAAGCACTGAGATAACAACTTTTTTGTCTTGATGTGTAAAAGCAAGAAACAACTTTCAAACCACACAGAATCATGTGGGAAGTTAACTTAAAATGTTTCCATCAGGTTTGCACTCTGCACTATTCTGGAATATTGAAATGTATACTACTTTAATGTCAGTACCTTGTATGCACTGAGAAATCCACTTTTTTGTCTTTATGTGCAGACCCATGAAACAACTTTCAGGCATCTAAGAATCATGTGGGAAGTTAACCTGAGGTGTTTCCATTAGGATTGCAGTAAGAGGTTTGGTGTAAAATTGAAATGTATGCTATCAGTATTGTCAAAGCATTGTATGCACTCTGATAATAACTTGTTTGTCTTGATGCGTAGAGGCATGAAACAACTTTCAAGCTACTCTTAATCATGTGGGAAGTTAACCAAAGGTGTTTTCATTAGGTTTGCAGTCAAGACTTTTGAGTAGAATTGAAATGTATACTACTTTTATGTGAAAGCATTGTAAGCACTGAGATAACAACTTTTTTGTCTTTATGTGTAGAGGCACGAAACAACTTTGAAAATACTCATAATTATGTGGGAAGTTAACCTAAGGTGTTTCCATTAGGTTTGCAGTAAGTGCTTTGGTGTAAAATTGAAACGTATGCTATCAGTATTGTCAAAGCATTGTATGCACTGTGATAACAACTTTTTTGTCTTGATGTGTAAAGGCAGGAAACAACTTACAAACCACACAGAATCATGTGGGAAGTTAATCAAAGGTGTTTTCATTAGGTTTGCAGTCAGGACTTTTGAGTACAATTGAAATGTATACTACTTTTATATGAAATCAATGTAAGCACTGAGATAACAACTTTTTTGTCTTGATGTGTAAAAGCAGGAAACAACTTACAAACCACAGAGAATCATGTGGGAAGTTAACTTAAAATGTTTCCATCAGGTTTGCACTCTGCACTTTGGTTGAAAATTGACATGTATAGCACTTAATGTCAGAACATTGTATGCCCTAAGATAACCACTTTTTTGTCTTGATGTGTAGAGGCATGAGGCAACTTTCAAGCTACTCATAATCATGTGGGAAGTTAACCTAAGGTGTTTCCATTAGGTTTGCAGTAAGTACTTTCGTGTAAAATTGAAATGTATACTATTAGCATTGTCAAAGCATTGTATGCACCGTGATAACAACTTTTTTGTCTTGATGTGTAAAGGCAGGAAACAACCTTCAAACCACACAGAATCATGTGGGAAGTTAACTTAAAATGTTTCCATCAGGTTTGCACTCTGCACTTTACTGGAATATTGAAATGCATACTACTATAATGTCATACATTGTACGCACTGAGAAATCCACTTTTTTGCCTTTATGTGCAGACCCATGAAACAACTTTCAGGCATCAAAGAATCATGTGGGAAGTTAACCTAAGGTGTTTCCATCAGGTTTGCAGTAAGTACTTTGGTTGAAAATTGACATGTATAGCACTTTAATGTCAGAACATTGTATGCCCTAAGATAACAACTTTTTTGTCTTGATGTGTAGAGGCATGAGGCAACTTTCAAGCTACTCATAATCATGTGGGAAGTTAACCTAAGGTGTTTCCATTAGGTTTGCAATAAGTACTTTGGTGTAAAATTGAATTGTATACTATAAGTATTGTCAAAGCATTGTATGCACTGTGATAACAACTTTTTTGTCTTGATGTGTAAAGGCAGGAAACAACTTTCAAACCACACAGAATCATGTGGGAAGTTAACCAAAGGTGTTTTCATTAGGTTTGCAGTCAGGACTTTTGAGTACAATTGAAATGTATACTACTTTTATGTGAAAGCTTTGTAAGCACTGAGATATCAACTTTTTTGTCTTTATGCGTAGAGGCACGAAACAACTATGAAGCTACTCATAATCATGTGGGAAGTTAACCTAAGGTGTTTCCATTAGGTTTGCAGTAAGTACTTTGGTGTAAAATTGAAATCTATACTATTAGTATTGTCAAAGCATTGTATGCACTGTGATAACAACTTTTTTGTCTTGATGTTTAAAGGCAGGGAACAACTTTCAAACCACACAGAATCATGTGGGAAGTTAACTTAAAATGTTTCCATCAGGTTTGCACTCTGCACTATTCTGGAATATTGAAATGTATACTACTTTAATGTCAGTACCTTGTATGCACTGAGAAATCCACTTTTTTGTCTTTATGTGCAGACCCATGAAACAACTTTCAGGCATCTAAGAATCATGTGGGAAGTTAACCTGAGGTGTTTCCATTAGGATTGCAGTAAGAGGTTTGGTGTAAAATTGAAATGTATGCTATCAGTATTGTCAAAGCATTGTATGCACTCTGATAATAACTTGTTTGTCTTGATGCGTAGAGGCATGAAACAACTTTCAAGCTACTCTTAATCATGTGGGAAGTTAACCAAAGGTGTTTTCATTAGGTTTGCAGTCAAGACTTTTGAGTAGAATTGAAATGTATACTACTTTTATGTGAAAGCATTGTAAGCACTAAGATAACAACTTTTTTGTCTTTATGTGTAGAGGCACGAAACAACTTTGAAAATACTCATAATTATGTGGGAAGTTAACCTAAGGTGTTTCCATTAGGTTTGCAGTAAGTGCTTTGGTGTAAAATTGAAACGTATGCTATCAGTATTGTCAAAGCATTGTATGCATTGTGATAACAACTTTTTTGTCTTGATGTGTAAAGGCAGGAAACAACTTACAAACCACACAGAATCATGTGGGAAGTTAATCAAAGGTGTTTTCATTAGGTTTGCAGTCAGGACTTTTGAGTACAATTGAAATGTATACTACTTTTATATGAAATCATTGTAAGCACTGAGATAACAACTTTTTTGTCTTGATGTGTAAAAGCAGGAAACAACTTACAAACCACAGAGAATCATGTGGGAAGTTAACTTAAAATGTTTCCATCAGGTTTGCACTCTGCACTTTGGTTGAAAATTGACATGTATAGCACTTAATGTCAGAACATTGTATGCCCTAAGATAACAACTTTTTTGTCTTGATGTGTAGAGGCATGAGGCAAATTTCAAGCTACTCATAATCATGTGGGAAGTTCACCTAAGGTGTTTCCATTAGGTTTGCAGTAAGTACTTTCGTGTAAAATTGAAATGTATACTATTAGCATTGTCAAAGCATTGTATGCACTGTGATAACAACTTTTTTGTCTTGATGTGTAAAGGCAGGAAACAACTTTCAAACCACACAGAATCATGTGGGAAGTTAACCAAAGGTGTTTTCATTAGGTTTGCAGTCAGGACTTTTGAGTACATTTGAAATGTATACTACTTTTATGTGAAAGCATTGTAAGCACTGAGATATCAACTTTTATGTCTTTATGCGTAGAGGCACGAAACAACTATGAAGCTACTCATAATCATGTAGGAAGTTAACCTAAGGTGTTTCCATTAGGTTTGCAGTAAGTACTTTGGTGTAAAATTGAAATCTATACTATTAGTATTGTCAAAGCATTGTATGCACTGTGATAACAACTTTTTTGTCTTGATGTGTAAAGGCAGGAAACAACTTTCAAACCACACAGAATCATGTGGGAAGTTAACCAAAGGTGTTTTCATTAGGTTTGCAGTCAAGACTTTTGAGTAGAATTGAAATGTACACTACTTTTATGTGAAAGCATTGTAAGCACTGAGATAACAACTTTTTTGTCTTTATGTGTAGAGGCACGAAACAACTTTGAAAATACTCATAATTATGTGGGAAATAACATAAGGTGTTTCCATTAAGCTTGCAGTAAGTGCTTTGGTGTAAAATTGAAACGTATGCTATCAGTATTGTCAAAGCATTGTATGCACTGTGATAACAACTTTTTTGTCTTGATGTGTAAAGGCAGGAAACAACTTACAAACCACACAGAATCATGTGGGAAGTTAATCAAAGGTGTTTTCATTAGGTTTGCAGTCAGGACTTTTGAGTACAATTGAAATGTATACTACTTTTATATGAAATCATTGTAAGCACTGAGATAACAACTTTTTTGTCTTGATGTGTAAAAGCAGGAAACAACTTTCAAACCACACAGAATCATGTGGGAAGTTAACTTAAAATGTTTCCATCAGGTTTGCACTCTGCACTTTACTGGAATATTGAAATGCATACTACTATAATGTCATACATTGTACGCACTGAGAAATCCACTTTTTTGCCTTTATGTGCAGACCCATGTAACAACTTTCAGGCATCAAAGAATCATGTGGGAAGTTAACCTAAGGTGTTTCCATCAGGTTTGCAGTAAGTACTTTGGTTGAAAATTGACATGTATAGCACTTTAATGTCAGAACATTGTATGCCCTAAGATAACAACTTTTTTGTCTTGATGTGTAGAGGCATGAGGCTACTTTCAAGCTACTCATAATCATGTGGGAAGTTAACCTAAGGTGTTTCCATTAGGTTTGCAGTAAGTACTTTGGTGTAAAATTGAATTGTATACTATAAGTATTGTCAAAGCATTGTATGCACTGTGATAACAACTTTTTTGTCTTGATGTGTAAAGGCAGGAAACAACTTTCAAACCACACAGAATCATGTGGGAAGTTAACCAAAGGTGTTTTCATTAGGTTTGCAGTCAAGACTTTTGAGTAGAATTGAAATATATACTACTTTTATGTGAAAGCATTGTAAGCACTGAGATAACAACTTTTTTGTCTTTATGTGTAGAGGCACGAAACAACTTTGAGAATACTCATAATTATGTGGGAAATAACCTAAGGTGTTTCCATTAGGCTTGCAGTAAGTGCTTTGGTGTAAAATTGAAACGTATGCTATCAGTATTGTCAAAGCATTGTATGCACTGTGATAACAACTTTTTTGTCTTGATGTGTAAAGGCAGGAAACAACTTACAAACCACACAGAATCATGTGGGAAGTTAATCAAAGGTGTTTTCATTAGGTTTGCAGTCAGGACTTTTGAGTACAATTGAAATGTATACTACTTTTATATGAAATCATTGTAAGCACTGAGATAACAACTTTTTTGTCTTGATGTGTAAAAGCAGGAAACAACTTTCAAACCACACAGAATCATGTGGGAAGTTAACTTAAAATGTTTCCATCAGGTTTGCACTCTGCACTATTCTGGAATATTGAAATGTATACTACTTTAATGTCAGTACCTTGTATGCACTGAGAAATCCACTTTTTTGTCTTTATGTGCAGACCCATGAAACAACTTTCAGGCATCTAAGAATCATGTGGGAAGTTAACCTGAGGTGTTTCCATTAGGATTGCAGTAAGAGGTTTGGTGTAAAATTGAAATGTATGCTATCAGTATTGTCAAAGCATTGTATGCACTCTGATAATAACTTGTTTGTCTTGATGCGTAGAGGCATGAAACAACTTTCAAGCTACTCTTAATCATGTGGGAAGTTAACCAAAGGTGTTTTCATTAGGTTTGCAGTCAAGACTTTGGAGTAGAATTGAAATGTATACTACTTTTATGTGAAAGCATTGTAAGCACTGAGATAACAACTTTTTTGTCTTTATGTGTAGAGGCACGAAACAACTTTGAAAATACTCATAATTATGTGGGAAGTTAACCTAAGGTGTTTCCATTAGGTTTGCAGTAAGTGCTTTGGTGTAAAATTGAAACGTATGCTATCAGTATTGTCAAAGCATTGTATGCACTGTGATAACAACTTTTTTGTCTTGATGTGTAAAGGCAGGAAACAACTTACAAACCACACAGAATCATGTGGGAAGTTAATCAAAGGTGTTTTCATTAGGTTTGCAGTCAGGACTTTTGAGTACAATTGAAATGTATACTACTTTTATATGAAATCATTGTAAGCACTGAGATAACAACTTTTTTGTCTTGATGTGTAAAAGCAGGAAACAACTTACAAACCACAGAGAATCATGTGGGAAGTTAACTTAAAATGTTTCCATCAGGTTTGCACTCTGCACTTTGGTTGAAAATTGACATGTATAGCACTTAATGTCAGAACATTGTATGCCCTAAGATAACCACTTTTTTGTCTTGATGTGTAGAGGCATGAGGCAACTTTCAAGCTACTCATAATCATGTGGGAAGTTAACCTAAGGTGTTTCCATTAGGTTTGCAGTAAGTACTTTCGTGTAAAATTGAAATGTATACTATTGTCAAAGCATTGTATGCACTGTGATAACAACTTTTTTGTCTTGATGTGTAAAGGCAGGAAACAACTTTCAAACCACACAGAATCATGTGGGAAGTTAACTTAAAATGTTTCCATCAGGTTTGCACTCTGCACTTTACTGGAATATTGAAATGCATACTACTATAATGTCATACATTGTACGCACTGAGAAATCCACTTTTTTGCCTTTATGTGCAGACCCATGAAACAACTTTCAGGCATCAAAGAATCATGTGGGAAGTTAACCTAAGGTGTTTCCATCAGGTTTGCAGTAAGTACTTTGGTTGAAAATTGACATGTATAGCACTTTAATGTCAGAACATTGTATGCCCTAAGATAACAACTTTTTTGTCTTGATGTGTAGAGGCATGAGGCAACTTTCAAGCTACTCATAATCATGTGGGAAGTTAACCTAAGGTGTTTCCATTAGGTTTGCAGTAAGTACTTTGGTGTAAAATTGAATTGTATACTATAAGTATTGTCAAAGCATTGTATGCACTGTGATAACAACTTTTTTGTCTTGATGTGTAAAGGCAGGAAACAACTTTCAAACCACACAGAATCATGTGGGAAGTTAACCAAAGGTGTTTTCATTAGGTTTGCAGTCAGGACTTTTGAGTACAATTGAAATGTATACTACTTTTATGTGAAAGCATTGTAAGCACTGAGATATCAACTTTTTTGTCTTTATGCGTAGAGGCACGAAACAACTATGAAGCTACGCATAATCATGTGGGAAGTTAACCTAAGGTGTTTCCATTAGGTTTGCAGTAAGTACTTTGGTGTAAAATTGAAATCTATACTATTAGTATTGTCAAAGCATTGTATGCACTGTGATAACAACTTTTTTGTCTTGATGTGTAAAGGCAGGGAACAACTTTCAAACCACACAGAATCATGTGGGAAGTTAACTTAAAATGTTTCCATCAGGTTTGCACTCTGCACTATTCTGGAATATTGAAATGTATACTACTTTAATGTCAGTACCTTGTATGCACTGAGAAATCCACTTTTTTGTCTTTATGTGCAGACCCATGAAACAACTTTCAGGCATCTAAGAATCATGTGGGAAGTTAACCTGAGGTGTTTCCATTAGGATTGCAGTAAGAGGTTTGGTGTAAAATTGAAATGTATGCTATCAGTATTGTCAAAGCATTGTATGCACTCTGATAATAACTTGTTTGTCTTGATGCGTAGAGGCATGAAACAACTTTCAAGCTACTCTTAATCATGTGGGAAGTTAACCAAAGGTGTTTTCATTAGGTTTGCAGTCAAGACTTTTGAGTAGAATTGAAATGTATACTGCTTTTATGTGAAAGCATTGTAAGCACTAAGATAACAACTTTTTTGTCTTTATGTGTAGAGGCACGAAACAACTTTGAAAATACTCATAATTATGTGGGAAGTTAACCTAAGGTGTTTCCATTAGGTTTGCAGTAAGTGCTTTGGTGTAAAATTGAAACGTATGCTATCAGTATTGTCAAAGCATTGTATGCATTGTGATAACAACTTTTTTGTCTTGATGTGTAAAGGCAGGAAACAACTTACAAACCACACAGAATCATGTGGGAAGTTAATCAAAGGTGTTTTCATTAGGTTTGCAGTCAGGACTTTTGAGTACAATTGAAATGTATACTACTTTTATATGAAATCATTGTAAGCACTGAGATAACAACTTTTTTGTCTTGATGTGTAAAAGCAGGAAACAACTTACAAACCACAGAGAATCATGTGGGAAGTTAACTTAAAATGTTTCCATCAGGTTTGCACTCTGCACTTTGGTTGAAAATTGACATGTATAGCACTTAATGTCAGAACATTGTATGCCCTAAGATAACCACTTTTTTGTCTTGATGTGTAGAGGCATGAGGCAACTTTCAAGCTACTCATAATCATGTGGGAAGTTAACCTAAGGTGTTTCCATTAGGTTTGCAGTAAGTACTTTCGTGTAAAATTGAAATGTATACTATTAGCATTGTCAAAGCATTGTATGCACTGTGATAACAACTTTTTTGTCTTGATGTGTAAAGGCAGGAAACAACTTTCAAACCACACAGAATCATGTGGGAAGTTAACTTAAAATGTTTCCATCAGGTTTGCACTCTGCACTTTACTGGAATATTGAAATGCATACTACTATAATGTCATACATTGTACGCACTGAGAAATCCACTTTTTTGCCTTTATGTGCAGACCCATGAAACAACTTTCAGGCATCAAAGAATCATGTGGGAAGTTAACCTAAGGTGTTTCCATCAGGTTTGCAGTAAGTACTTTGGTTGAAAATTGACATGTATAGCACTTTAATGTCAGAACATTGTATGCCCTAAGATAACAACTTTTTTGTCTTGATGTGTAGAGGCATGAGGCAACTTTCAAGCTACTCATAATCATGTGGGAAGTTAACCTAAGGTGTTTCCATTAGGTTTATAGTAAGTACTTTGGTGTAAAATTGAATTGTATACTATAAGTATTGTCAAAGCATTGTATGCACTGTGATAACAACTTTTTTGTCTTGATGTGTAAAGGCAGGAAACAACTTTCAAACCACACAGAATCATGTGGGAAGTTAACCAAAGGTGTTTTCATTAGGTTTGCAGTCAGGACTTTTGAGTACAATTGAAATGTATACTACTTTTATGTGAAAGCTTTGTAAGCACTGAGATATCAACTTTTTTGTCTTTATGCGTAGAGGCACGAAACAACTATGAAGCTACTCATAATCATGTAGGAAGTTAACCTAAGGTGTTTCCATTAGGTTTGCAGTAAGTACTTTGGTGTAAAATTGAAATCTATACTATTAGTATTGTCAAAGCATTGTATGCACTGTGATAACAACTTTTTTGTCTTGATGTGTAAAGGCAGGAAACAACTTTCAAACCACACAGAATCATGTGGGAAGTTAACTTAAAATGTTTCCAACCAGGTTTGCACTCTGCACTTTACTGGAATATTGAAATGCATACTACTATAATGTCATATTTTGTACGCACTGAGAAATCCACTTTTTTGCCTTTATGTGCAGACCCATGAAACAACTTTCAGGCATCAAAGAATCATGTGGGAAGTTAACCTAAGGTGTTTCCATCAGGTTTGCACTCTGCACTTTGGTTGAAAATTGACATGTATAGCACTTTAATGTCAGAACATTGTATGCCCTAAGATAACAACTTTTTTGTCTTGATGTGTAAAGGCAGGAAACAACTTACAAACCACACAGAATCATGTGGGAAGTTAATCAAAGGTGTTTTCATTAGGTTTGCAGTCAGGACTTTTGAGTACAATTGAAATGTATACTACTTTTATATGAAATCATTGTAAGCACTGAGATAACAACTTTTTTGTCTTGATGTGTAAAAGCAAGAAACAACTTTCAAACCACACAGAATCATGTGGGAAGTTAACTTAAAATGTTTCCATCAGGTTTGCACTCTGCACTATTCTGGAATATTGAAATGTATACTACTTTAATGTCAGTACCTTGTATGCACTGAGAAATCCACTTTTTTGTCTTTATGTGCAGACCCATGAAACAACTTTCAGGCATCTAAGAATCATGTGGGAAGTTAACCTGAGGTGTTTCCATTAGGATTGCAGTAAGAGGTTTGGTGTAAAATTGAAATGTATGCTATCAGTATTGTCAAAGCATTGTATGCACTCTGATAATAACTTGTTTGTCTTGATGCGTAGAGGCATGAAACAACTTTCAAGCTACTCTTAATCATGTGGGAAGTTAACCAAAGGTGTTTTCATTAGGTTTGCAGTCAAGACTTTTGAGTAGAATTGAAATGTATACTACTTTTATGTGAAAGCATTGTAAGCACTGAGATAACAACTTTTTTGTCTTTATGTGTAGAGGCACGAAACAACTTTGAAAATACTCATAATTATGTGGGAAGTTAACCTAAGGTGTTTCCATTAGGTTTGCAGTAAGTGCTTTGGTGTAAAATTGAAACGTATGCTATCAGTATTGTCAAAGCATTGTATGCACTGTGATAACAACTTTTTTGTCTTGATGTGTAAAGGCAGGAAACAACTTACAAACCACACAGAATCATGTGGGAAGTTAATCAAAGGTGTTTTCATTAGGTTTGCAGTCAGGACTTTTGAGTACAATTGAAATGTATACTACTTTTATATGAAATCAATGTAAGCACTGAGATAACAACTTTTTTGTCTTGATGTGTAAAAGCAGGAAACAACTTACAAACCACAGAGAATCATGTGGGAAGTTAACTTAAAATGTTTCCATCAGGTTTGCACTCTGCACTTTGGTTGAAAATTGACATGTATAGCACTTAATGTCAGAACATTGTATGCCCTAAGATAACCACTTTTTTGTCTTGATGTGTAGAGGCATGAGGCAACTTTCAAGCTACTCATAATCATGTGGGAAGTTAACCTAAGGTGTTTCCATTAGGTTTGCAGTAAGTACTTTCGTGTAAAATTGAAATGTATACTATTAGCATTGTCAAAGCATTGTATGCACCGTGATAACAACTTTTTTGTCTTGATGTGTAAAGGCAGGAAACAACTTTCAAACCACACAGAATCATGTGGGAAGTTAACTTAAAATGTTTCCATCAGGTTTGCACTCTGCACTTTACTGGAATATTGAAATGCATACTACTATAATGTCATACATTGTACGCACTGAGAAATCCACTTTTTTGCCTTTATGTGCAGACCCATGAAACAACTTTCAGGCATCAAAGAATCATGTGGGAAGTTAACCAAAGGTGTTTTCATTAGGTTTGCAGTCAGGACTTTTGAGTACAATTGAAATGTATACTACTTTTATGTGAAAGCTTTGTAAGCACTGAGATATCAACTTTTTTGTCTTTATGCGTAGAGGCACGAAACAACTATGAAGCTACTCATAATCATGTGGGAAGTTAACCTAAGGTGTTTCCATTAGGTTTGCAGTAAGTACTTTGGTGTAAAATTGAAATCTATGCTATTAGTATTGTCAAAGCATTGTATGCACTGTGATAACAACTTTTTTGTCTTGATGTTTAAAGGCAGGGAACAACTTTCAAACCACACAGAATCATGTGGGAAGTTAACTTAAAATGTTTCCATCAGGTTTGCACTCTGCACTATTCTGGAATATTGAAATGTATACTACTTTAATGTCAGTACCTTGTATGCACTGAGAAATCCACTTTTTTGTCTTTATGTGCAGACCCATGAAACAACTTTCAGGCATCTAAGAATCATGTGGGAAGTTAACCTGAGGTGTTTCCATTAGGATTGCAGTAAGAGGTTTGGTGTAAAATTGAAATGTATGCTATCAGTATTGTCAAAGCATTGTATGCACTCTGATAATAACTTGTTTGTCTTGATGCGTAGAGGCATGAAACAACTTTCAAGCTACTCTTAATCATGTGGGAAGTTAACCAAAGGTGTTTTCATTAGGTTTGCAGTCAAGACTTTTGAGTAGAATTGAAATGTATACTACTTTTATGTGAAAGCATTGTAAGCACTAAGATAACAACTTTTTTGTCTTTATGTGTAGAGGCACGAAACAACTTTGAAAATACTCATAATTATGTGGGAAGTTAACCTAAGGTGTTTCCATTAGGTTTGCAGTAAGTGCTTTGGTGTAAAATTGAAACGTATGCTATCAGTATTGTCAAAGCATTGTATGCATTGTGATAACAACTTTTTTGTCTTGATGTGTAAAGGCAGGAAACAACTTACAAACCACACAGAATCATGTGGGAAGTTAATCAAAGGTGTTTTCATTAGGTTTGCAGTCAGGACTTTTGAGTACAATTGAAATGTATACTACTTTTATATGAAATCATTGTAAGCACTGAGATAACAACTTTTTTGTCTTGATGTGTAAAAGCAGGAAACAACTTACAAACCACAGAGAATCATGTGGGAAGTTAACTTAAAATGTTTCCATCAGGTTTGCACTCTGCACTTTGGTTGAAAATTGACATGTATAGCACTTAATGTCAGAACATTGTATGCCCTAAGATAACAACTTTTTTGTCTTGATGTGTAGAGGCATGAGGCAAATTTCAAGCTACTCATAATCATGTGGGAAGTTAACCTAAGGTGTTTCCATTAGGTTTGCAGTAAGTACTTTCGTGTAAAATTGAAATGTATACTATTAGCATTGTCAAAGCATTGTATGCACTGTGATAACAACTTTTTTGTCTTGATGTGTAAAGGCAGGAAACAACTTTCAAACCACACAGAATCATGTGGGAAGTTAACCAAAGGTGTTTTCATTAGGTTTGCAGTCAGGACTTTTGAGTACATTTGAAATGTATACTACTTTTATGTGAAAGCATTGTAAGCACTGAGATATCAACTTTTTTGTCTTTATGCGTAGAGGCACGAAACAACTATGAAGCTACTCATAATCATGTAGGAAGTTAACCTAAGGTGTTTCCATTAGGTTTGCAGTAAGTACTTTGGTGTAAAATTGAAATCTATACTATTAGTATTGTCAAAGCATTGTATGCACTGTGATAACAACTTTTTTGTCTTGATGTGTAAAGGCAGGAAACAACTTTCAAACCACACAGAATCATGTGGGAAGTTAACCAAAGGTGTTTTCATTAGGTTTGCAGTCAAGACTTTTGAGTAGAATTGAAATGTACACTACTTTTATGTGAAAGCATTGTAAGCACTGAGATAACAACTTTTTTGTCTTTATGTGTAGAGGCACGAAACAACTTTGAAAATACTCATAATTATGTGGGAAATAACATAAGGTGTTTCCATTAAGCTTGCAGTAAGTGCTTTGGTGTAAAATTGAAACGTATGCTATCAGTATTGTCAAAGCATTGTATGCACTGTGATAACAACTTTTTTGTCTTGATGTGTAAAGGCAGGAAACAACTTACAAACCACACAGAATCATGTGGGAAGTTAATCAAAGGTGTTTTCATTAGGTTTGCAGTCAGGACTTTTGAGTACAATTGAAATGTATACTACTTTTATATGAAATCATTGTAAGCACTGAGATAACAACTTTTTTGTCTTGATGTGTAAAAGCAGGAAACAACTTTCAAACCACACAGAATCATGTGGGAAGTTAACTTAAAATGTTTCCATCAGGTTTGCACTCTGCACTTTACTGGAATATTGAAATGCATACTACTATAATGTCATACATTGTACGCACTGAGAAATCCACTTTTTTGCCTTTATGTGCAGACCCATGTAACAACTTTCAGGCCATCAAAGAATCATGTGGAAGTTAACCTAAGGTGTTTCCATCAGGTTTGCAGTAAGTACTTTGGTTGAAAATTGACATGTATAGCACTTTAATGTCAGAAACATTGTATGCCCTAAGATAACAACTTTTTTGTCTTGATGTGTAGAGGCATGAGGCTACTTTCAAGCTACTCATAATCATGTGGGAAGTTAACCTAAGGTGTTTCCATTAGGTTTGCAGTAAGTACTTTGGTGTAAAATTGAATTGTATACTATAAGTATTGTCAAAGCATTGTATGCACTGTGATAACAACTTTTTTGTCTTGATGTGTAAAGGCAGGAAACAACTTTCAAACCACACAGAATCATGTGGGAAGTTAACCAAAGGTGTTTTCATTAGGTTTGCAGTCAAGACTTTTGAGTAGAATTGAAATATATACTACTTTTATGTGAAAGCATTGTAAGCACTGAGATAACAACTTTTTTGTCTTTATGTGTAGAGGCACGAAACAACTTTGAGAATACTCATAATTATGTGGGAAATAACCTAAGGTGTTTCCATTAGGCTTGCAGTAAGTGCTTTGGTGTAAAATTGAAACGTATGCTATCAGTATTGTCAAAGCATTGTATGCACTGTGATAACAACTTTTTTGTCTTGATGTGTAAAGGCAGGAAACAACTTACAAACCACACAGAATCATGTGGGAAGTTAATCAAAGGTGTTTTCATTAGGTTTGCAGTCAGGACTTTTGAGTACAATTGAAATGTATACTACTTTTATATGAAATCATTGTAAGCACTGAGATAACAACTTTTTTGTCTTGATGTGTAAAAGCAGGAAAACAACTTTCAAACCACACAGAATCATGTGGGAAGTTAACTTAAAATGTTTCCATCAGGTTTGCACTCTGCACTATTCTGGAATATTGAAATGTATACTACTTTAATGTCAGTACCTTGTATGCACTGAGAAATCCACTTTTTTGTCTTTATGTGCAGACCCATGAAACAACTTTCAGGCATCTAAGAATCATGTGGGAAGTTAACCTGAGGTGTTTCCATTAGGATTGCAGTAAGAGGTTTGGTGTAAAATTGAAATGTATGCTATCAGTATTGTCAAAGCATTGTATGCACTCTGATAATAACTTGTTTGTCTTGATGCGTAGAGGCATGAAACAACTTTCAAGCTACTCTTAATCATGTGGGAAGTTAACCAAAGGTGTTTTCATTAGGTTTGCAGTCAAGACTTTTGAGTAGAATTGAAATGTATACTACTTTTATGTGAAAGCATTGTAAGCACTGAGATAACAACTTTTTTTGTCTTTATGTGTAGAGGCACGAAACAACTTTGAAAATACTCATAATTATGTGGGAAGTTAACCTAAGGTGTTTCCATTAGGTTTGCAGTAAGTGCTTTGGTGTAAAATTGAAACGTATGCTATCAGTATTGTCAAAGCATTGTATGCACTGTGATAACAACTTTTTTGTCTTGATGTGTAAAGGCAGGAAACAACTTACAAACCACACAGAATCATGTGGGAAGTTAATCAAAGGTGTTTTCATTAGGTTTGCAGTCAGGACTTTTGAGTACAATTGAAATGTATACTACTTTTATATGAAATCATTGTAAGCACTGAGATAACAACTTTTTTGTCTTGATGTGTAAAAGCAGGAAACAACTTACAAACCACAGAGAATCATGTGGGAAGTTAACTTAAAATGTTTCCATCAGGTTTGCACTCTGCACTTTGGTTGAAAATTGACATGTATAGCACTTAATGTCAGAACATTGTATGCCCTAAGATAACCACTTTTTTGTCTTGATGTGTAGAGGCATGAGGCAACTTTCAAGCTACTCATAATCATGTGGGAAGTTAACCTAAGGTGTTTCCATTAGGTTTGCAGTAAGTACTTTCGTGTAAAATTGAAATGTATACTATTGTCAAAGCATTGTATGCACTGTGATAACAACTTTTTTGTCTTGATGTGTAAAGGCAGGAAACAACTTTCAAACCACACAGAATCATGTGGGAAGTTAACTTAAAATGTTTCCATCAGGTTTGCACTCTGCACTTTACTGGAATATTGAAATGCATACTACTATAATGTCATACATTGTACGCACTGAGAAATCCACTTTTTTGCCTTTATGTGCAGACCCATGAAACAACTTTCAGGCATCAAAGAATCATGTGGGAAGTTAACCTAAGGTGTTTCCATCAGGTTTGCAGTAAGTACTTTGGTTGAAAATTGACATGTATAGCACTTTAATGTCAGAACATTGTATGCCCTAAGATAACAACTTTTTTGTCTTGATGTGTAGAGGCATGAGGCAACTTTCAAGCTACTCATAATCATGTGGGAAGTTAACCTAAGGTGTTTCCATTAGGTTTTGCAGTAAGTACTTTGGTGTAAAATTGAATTGTATACTATAAGTATTGTCAAAGCATTGTATGCACTGTGATAACAACTTTTTTGTCTTGATGTGTAAAGGCAGGAAACAACTTTCAAACCACACAGAATCATGTGGGAAGTTAACCAAAGGTGTTTTCATTAGGTTTGCAGTCAGGACTTTTGAGTACAATTGAAATGTATACTACTTTTATGTGAAAGCATTGTAAGCACTGAGATATCAACTTTTTTGTCTTTATGCGTAGAGGCACGAAACAACTATGAAGCTACGCATAATCATGTGGGAAGTTAACCTAAGGTGTTTCCATTAGGTTTGCAGTAAGTACTTTGGTGTAAAATTGAAATCTATACTATTAGTATTGTCAAAGCATTGTATGCACTGTGATAACAACTTTTTTGTCTTGATGTGTAAAGGCAGGGAACAACTTTCAAACCACACAGAATCATGTGGGAAGTTAACTTAAAATGTTTCCATCAGGTTTGCACTCTGCACTATTCTGGAATATTGAAATGTATACTACTTTAATGTCAGTACCTTGTATGCACTGAGAAATCCACTTTTTTGTCTTTATGTGCAGACCCATGAAACAACTTTCAGGCATCTAAGAATCATGTGGGAAGTTAACCTGAGGTGTTTCCATTAGGATTGCAGTAAGAGGTTTGGTGTAAAATTGAAATGTATGCTATCAGTATTGTCAAAGCATTGTATGCACTCTGATAATAACTTGTTTGTCTTGATGCGTAGAGGCATGAAACAACTTTCAAGCTACTCTTAATCATGTGGGAAGTTAACCAAAGGTGTTTTCATTAGGTTTGCAGTCAAGACTTTTGAGTAGAATTGAAATGTATACTGCTTTTATGTGAAAGCATTGTAAGCACTAAGATAACAACTTTTTTGTCTTTATGTGTAGAGGCACGAAACAACTTTGAAAATACTCATAATTATGTGGGAAGTTAACCTAAGGTGTTTCCATTAGGTTTGCAGTAAGTGCTTTGGTGTAAAATTGAAACGTTATGCTATCAGTATGTCAAAGCATTGTATGCATTGTGATAACAACTTTTTTGTCTTGATGTGTAAAGGCAGGAAACAACTTACAAACCACACAGAATCATGTGGGAAGTTAATCAAAGGTGTTTTCATTAGGTTTGCAGTCAGGACTTTTGAGTACAATTGAAATGTATACTACTTTTATATGAAATCATTGTAAGCACTGAGATAACAACTTTTTTGTCTTGATGTGTAAAAGCAGGAAACAACTTACAAACCACAGAGAATCATGTGGGAAGTTAACTTAAAATGTTTCCATCAGGTTTGCACTCTGCACTTTGGTTGAAAATTGACATGTATAGCACTTAATGTCAGAACATTGTATGCCCTAAGATAACCACTTTTTTGTCTTGATGTGTAGAGGCATGAGGCAACTTTCAAGCTACTCATAATCATGTGGGAAGTTAACCTAAGGTGTTTCCATTAGGTTTGCAGTAAGTACTTTCGTGTAAAATTGAAATGTATACTATTGTCAAAGCATTGTATGCACTGTGATAACAACTTTTTTGTCTTGATGTGTAAAGGCAGGAAACAACTTTCAAACCACACAGAATCATGTGGGAAGTTAACTTAAAATGTTTCCATCAGGTTTGCACTCTGCACTTTACTGGAATATTGAAATGCATACTACTATAATGTCATACATTGTACGCACTGAGAAATCCACTTTTTTGCCTTTATGTGCAGACCCATGAAACAACTTTCAGGCATCAAAGAATCATGTGGGAAGTTAACCTAAGGTGTTTCCATCAGGTTTGCAGTAAGTACTTGGTTGAAAATTGACATGTATAGCACTTTAATGTCAGAACATTGTATGCCCTAAGATAACAACTTTTTTGTCTTGATGTGTAGAGGCATGAGGCAACTTTCAAGCTACTCATAATCATGTGGGAAGTTAACCTAAGGTGTTTCCATTAGGTTTGCAGTAAGTACTTTGGTGTAAAATTGAATTGTATACTATAAGTATTGTCAAAGCATTGTATGCACTGTGATAACAACTTTTTTGTCTTGATGTGTAAAGGCAGGAAACAACTTTCAAACCACACAGAATCATGTGGGAAGTTAACCAAAGGTGTTTTCATTAGGTTTGCAGTCAGGACTTTTGAGTACAATTGAAATGTATACTAACTTTTATGTGAAAGCATTGTAAGCACTGAGATATCAACTTTTTTGTCTTTATGCGTAGAGGCACGAAACAACTATGAAGCTACGCATAATCATGTGGGAAGTTAACCTAAGGTGTTTCCATTAGGTTTGCAGTAAGTACTTTGGTGTAAAATTGAAATCTATACTATTAGTATTGTCAAAGCATTGTATGCACTGTGATAACAACTTTTTTGTCTTGATGTGTAAAGGCAGGGAACAACTTTCAAACCACACAGAATCATGTGGGAAGTTAACTTAAAATGTTTCCATCAGGTTTGCACTCTGCACTATTCTGGAATATTGAAATGTATACTACTTTAATGTCAGTACCTTGTATGCACTGAGAAATCCACTTTTTTGTCTTTATGTGCAGACCCATGAAACAACTTTCAGGCATCTAAGAATCATGTGGGAAGTTAACCTGAGGTGTTTCCATTAGGATTGCAGTAAGAGGGTTGGTGTAAAATTGAAATGTATGCTATCAGTATTGTCAAAGCATTGTATGCACTCTGATAATAACTTGTTTGTCTTGATGCGTAGAGGCATGAAACAACTTTCAAGCTACTCTTAATCATGTGGGAAGTTAACCAAAGGTGTTTTCATTAGGTTTGCAGTCAAGACTTTTGAGTAGAATTGAAATGTATACTGCTTTTATGTGAAAGCATTGTAAGTACTAAGATAACAACTTTTTTGTCTTTATGTGTAGAGGCACGAAACAACTTTGAAATACTCATAATTATGTGGGAAGTTAACCTAAGGTGTTTCCATTAGGTTTGCAGTAAGTGCTTTGGTGTAAAATTGAAACGTATGCTATCAGTATTGTCAAAGCATTGTATGCATTGTGATAACAACTTTTTTGTCTTGATGTGTAAAGGCAGGAAACAACTTACAAACCACACAGAATCATGTGGGAAGTTAATCAAAGGTGTTTTCATTAGGTTTGCAGTCAGGACTTTTGAGTACAATTGAAATGTATACTACTTTTATATGAAATCATTGTAAGCACTGAGATAACAACTTTTTTGTCTTGATGTGTAAAAGCAGGAAACAACTTACAAACCACAGAGAATCATGTGGGAAGTTAACTTAAAATGTTTCCATCAGGTTTGCACTCTGCACTTTGGTTGAAAATTGACATGTATAGCACTTAATGTCAGAACATTGTATGCCCTAAGATAACCACTTTTTTGTCTTGATGTGTAGAGGCATGAGGCAACTTTCAAGCTACTCATAATCATGTGGGAAGTTAACCTAAGGTGTTTCCGTTAGGTTTGCAGTAAGTACTTTCGTGTAAAATTGAAATGTATACTATTGTCAAAGCATTGTATGCACTGTGATAACAACTTTTTTGTCTTGATGTGTAAAGGCAGGAAACAACTTTCAAACCACACAGAATCATGTGGGAAGTTAACTTAAAATGTTTCCATCAGGTTTGCACTCTGCACTTTACTGGAATATTGAAATGCATACTACTATAATGTCATACATTGTACGCACTGAGAAATCCACTTTTTTGCCTTTATGTGCAGACCCATGAAACAACTTTCAGGCATCAAAGAATCATGTGGGAAGTTAACCTAAGGTGTTTCCATCAGGTTTGCAGTAAGTACTTTGGTTGAAAATTGACATGTATAGCACTTTAATGTCAGAACATTGTATGCCCTAAGATAACAACTTTTTTGTCTTGATGTGTAGAGGCATGAGGCAACTTTCAAGCTACTCATAATCATGTGGGAAGTTAACCTAAGGTGTTACCATTAGGTTTGCAGTAAGTACTTTGGTGTAAAATTGAATTGTATACTATAAGTATTGTCAAAGCATTGTATGCACTGTGATAACAACTTTTTTGTCTTGATGTGTAAAGGCAGGAAACAACTTTCAAACCACACAGAATCATGTGGGAAGTTAACCAAAGGTGTTTTCATTAGGTTTGCAGTCAGGACTTTTGAGTACAATTGAAATATATACTACTTTTATGTGAAAGCATTGTAAGCACTGAGATATCAACTTTTTTGTCTTTATGCGTAGAGGCACGAAACAACTATGAAGCTACGCATAATCATGTGGGAAGTTAACCTAAGGTGTTTCCATTAGGTTTGCAGTAAGTACTTTGGTGTAAAATTGAAATCTATACTATTAGTATTGTCAAAGCATTGTATGCACTGTGATAACAACTTATTTGTCTTGAGGTGTAAAGGCAGGGAACAACTTTCAAACCACACAGAATCATGTGGGAAGTTAACTTAAAATGTTTCCATCAGGTTTGCACTCTGCACTATTCTGGAATATTGAAATGTATACTACTTTAATGTCAGTACCTTGTATGCACTGAGAAATCCACTTTTTTGTCTTTATGTGCAGACCCATGAAACAACTTTCAGGCATCTAAGAATCATGTGGGAAGTTAACCTGAGGTGTTTCCATTAGGATTGCAGTAAGAGGTTTGGTGTAAAATTGAAATGTATGCTATCAGTATTGTCAAAGCATTGTATGCACTCTGATAATAACTTGTTTGTCTTGATGCGTAGAGGCATGAAACAACTTTCAAGCTACTCTTAATCATGTGGGAAGTTAACCAAAGGTGTTTTCATTAGGTTTGCAGTCAAGACTTTTGAGTAGAATTGAAATGTATACTACTTTTATGTGAAAGCATTGTAAGCACTAAGATAACAACTTTTTTGTCTTTATGTGTAGAGGCACGAAACAACTTTGAAAATACTCATAATTATGTGGGAAGTTAACCTAAGGTGTTTCCATTAGGTTTGCAGTAAGTGCTTTGGTGTAAAATTGAAACGTATGCTATCAGTATTGTCAAAGCATTGTATGCATTGTGATAACAACTTTTTTGTCTTGATGTGTAAAGGCAGGAAACAACTTACAAACCACACAGAATCATGTGGGAAGTTAATCAAAGGTGTTTTCATTAGGTTTGCAGTCAGGACTTTTGAGTACAATTGAAATGTATACTACTTTTATATGAAATCATTGTAAGCACTGAGATAACAACTTTTTTGTCTTGATGTGTAAAAGCAGGAAACAACTTACAAACCACAGAGAATCATGTGGGAAGTTAACTTAAAATGTTTCCATCAGGTTTGCACTCTGCACTTTGGTTGAAAATTGACATGTATAGCACTTAATGTCAGAACATTGTATGCCCTAAGATAACAACTTTTTTGTCTTGATGTGTAGAGGCATGAGGCAAATTTCAAGCTACTCATAATCATGTGGGAAGTTAACCAAAGGTGTTTTCATTAGGTTTGCAGTCAGGACTTTTGAGTACAATTGAAATGTATACTACTTTTATGTGAAAGCATTGTAAGCACTGAGATATCAACTTTTTTGTCTTTATGCGTAGAGGCACGAAACAACTATGAAGCTACGCATAATCATGTGGGAAGTTAACCTAAGGTGTTTCCATTAGGTTTGCAGTAAGTACTTTGGTGTAAAATTGAAATCTATACTATTAGTATTGTCAAAGCATTGTATGCACTGTGATAACAACTTTTTTGTCTTGATGTGTAAAGGCAGGGAACAACTTTCAAACCACACAGAATCATGTGGGAAGTTAACTTAAAATGTTTCCATCAGGTTTGCACTCTGCACTATTCTGGAATATTGAAATGTATACTACTTTAATGTCAGTACCTTGTATGCACTGAGAAATCCACTTTTTTGTCTTTATGTGCAGACCCATGAAACAACTTTCAGGCATCTAAGAATCATGTGGGAAGTTAACCTGAGGTGTTTCCATTAGGATTGCAGTAAGAGGTTTGGTGTAAAATTGAAATGTATGCTATCAGTATTGTCAAAGCATTGTATGCACTCTGATAATAACTTGTTTGTCTTGATGCGTAGAGGCATGAAACAACTTTCAAGCTACTCTTAATCATGTGGGAAGTTAACCAAAGGTGTTTTCATTAGGTTTGCAGTCAAGACTTTTGAGTAGAATTGAAAGGTATACTGCTTTTATGTGAAAGCATTGTAAGCACTAAGATAACAACTTTTTTGTCTTTATGTGTAGAGGCACGAAACAACTTTGAAAATACTCATAATTATGTGGGAAGTTAACCTAAGGTGTTTCCATTAGGTTTGCAGTAAGTGCTTTGGTGTAAAATTCAAACGTATGCTATCAGTATTGTCAAAGCATTGTATGCATTGTGATAACAACTTTTTTGTCTTGATGTGTAAAGGCAGGAAACAACTTACAAACCACACAGAATCATGTGGGAAGTTAACTTAAAATGTTTCCATCAGGTTTGCACTCTGCACTTTACTGGAATATTGAAATGCATACTACTATAATGTCATACATTGTACGCACTGAGAAATCCACTTTTTTGCCTTTATGTGCAGACCCATGAAACAACTTTCAGGCATCAAAGAATCATGTGGGAAGTTAACCTAAGGTGTTTCCATCAGGTTTGCAGTAAGTACTTTGGTTGAAAATTGACATGTATAGCACTTTAATGTCAGAACATTGTATGCCCTAAGATAACAACTTTTTTGTCTTGATGTGTAGAGGCATGAGGCAACTTTCAAGCTACTCATAATCATGTGGGAAGTTAACCTAAGGTGTTTCCATTAGGTTTGCAGTAAGTACTTTGGTGTAAAATTGAATTGTATACTATAAGTATTGTCAAAGCATTGTATGCACTGTGATAACAACTTTTTTGTCTTGATGTGTAAAAGCAGGAAACAACTTTCAAACCACACAGAATCATGTGGGAAGTTAACTTAAAATGTTTCCATCAGGTTTGCACTCTGCACTATTCTGGAATATTGAAATGTATACTACTTTAATGTCAGTACCTTGTATGCACTGAGAAATCCACTTTTTTGTCTTTATGTGCAGACCCATGAAACAACTTTCAGGCATCTAAGAATCATGTGGGAAGTTAACCTGAGGTGTTTCCATTAGGATTGCAGTAAGAGGTTTGGTGTAAAATTGAAATGTATGCTATCAGTATTGTCAAAGCATTGTATGCACTCTGATAATAACTTGTTTGTCTTGATGCGTAGAGGCATGAAACAACTTTCAAGCTACTCTTAATCATGTGGGAAGTTAACCAAAGGTGTTTTCATTAGGTTTGCAGTCAAGACTTTTGAGTAGAATTGAAATGTATACTACTTTTATGTGAAAGCATTGTAAGCACTGAGATAACAACTTTTTTGTCTTTATGTGTAGAGGCACGAAACAACTTTGAAAATACTCATAATTATGTGGGAAGTTAACCTAAGGTGTTTCCATTAGGTTTGCAGTAAGTGCTTTGGTGTAAAATTGAAACGTATGCTATCAGTATTGTCAAAGCATTGTATGCACTGTGATAACAACTTTTTTGTCTTGATGTGTAAAGGCAGGAAACAACTTACAAACCACACAGAATCATGTGGGAAGTTAATCAAAGGTGTTTTCATTAGATTTGCAGTCAGGACTTTTGAGTACAATTGAAATGTATACTACTTTTATATGAAATCATTGTAAGCACTGAGATAACAACTTTTTTGTCTTGATGTGTAAAAGCAGGAAACAACTTACAAACCACAGAGAATCATGTGGGAAGTTAACTTAAAATGTTTCCATCAGGTTTGCACTCTGCACTTTGGTTGAAAATTGACATGTATAGCACTTAATGTCAGAACATTGTATGCCCTAAGATAACCACTTTTTTGTCTTGATGTGTAGAGGCATGAGGCAACTTTCAAGCTACTCATAATCATGTGGGAAGTTAACCTAAGGTGTTTCCATTAGGTTTGCAGTAAGTACTTTCGTGTAAAATTGAAATGTATACTATTAGCATTGTCAAAGCATTGTATGCACTGTGATAACAACTTTTTTGTCTTGATGTGTAAAGGCAGGAAACAACTTTCAAACCACACAGAATCATGTGGGAAGTTAACTTAAAATGTTTCCATCAGGTTTGCACTCTGCACTTTACTGGAATATTGAAATGCATACTACTATAATGTCATACATTGTACGCCCTGAGAAATCCACTTTTTTGCCTTTATGTGCAGACCCATGAAACAACTTTCAGGCATCAAAGAATCATGTGGGAAGTTAACCTAAGGTGTTTCCATCAGGTTTGCAGTAAGTACTTTGGTTGAAAATTGACATGTATAGCACTTTAATGTCAGAACATTGTATGCCCTAAGATAACAACTTTTTTGTCTTGATGTGTAGAGGCATGAGGCAACTTTCAAGCTACTCATAATCATGTGGGAAGTTAACCTAAGGTGTTTCCATTAGGTTTGCAGTAAGTACTTTGGTGTAAAATTGAATTGTATACTATAAGTATTGTCAAAGCATTGTATGCACTGTGATAACAACTTTTTTGTCTTGATGTGTAAAGGCAGGAAACAACTTTCAAACCACACAGAATCATGTGGGAAGTTAACCAAAGGTGTTTTCATTAGGTTTGCAGTCAGGACTTTTGAGTACAATTGAAATGTATACTACTTTTATGTGAAAGCATTGTAAGCACTGAGATATCAACTTTTTTGTCTTTATGCGTAGAGGCACGAAACAACTATGAAGCTACGCATAATCATGTGGGAAGTTAACCTAAGCTGTTTCCATTAGGTTTGCAGTAAGTACTTTGGTGTAAAATTGAAATCTATACTATTAGTATTGTCAAAGCATTGTATGCACTGTGATAACAACTTTTTTGTCTTGATGTTTAAAGGCAGGGAACAACTTTCAAACCACACAGAATCATGTGGGAAGTTAACTTAAAATGTTTCCATCAGGTTTGCACTCTGCACTATTCTGGAATATTGAAATGTATACTACTTTAATGTCAGTACCTTGTATGCACTGAGAAATCCACTTTTTTGTCTTTATGTGCAGACCCATGAAACAACTTTCAGGCATCTAAGAATCATGTGGGAAGTTAACCTGAGGTGTTTCCATTAGGATTGCAGTAAGAGGTTTGGTGTAAAATTGAAATGTATGCTATCAGTATTGTCAAAGCATTGTATGCACTCTGATAATAACTTGTTTGTCTTGATGCGTAGAGGCATGAAACAACTTTCAAGCTACTCTTAATCATGTGGGAAGTTAACCAAAGGTGTTTTCATTAGGTTTGCAGTCAAGACTTTTGAGTAGAATTGAAATGTATACTACTTTTATGTGAAAGCATTGTAAGCACTAAGATAACAACTTTTTTGTCTTTATGTGTAGAGGCACGAAACAACTTTGAAAATACTCATAATTATGTGGGAAGTTAACCTAAGGTGTTTCCATTAGGTTTGCAGTAAGTGCTTTGGTGTAAAATTGAAACGTATGCTATCAGTATTGTCAAAGCATTGTATGCATTGTGATAACAACTTTTTTGTCTTGATGTGTAAAGGCAGGAAACAACTTACAAACCACACAGAATCATGTGGGAAGTTAATCAAAGGTGTTTTCATTAGGTTTGCAGTCAGGACTTTTGAGTACAATTGAAATGTATACTACTTTTATATGAAATCATTGTAAGCACTGAGATAACAACTTTTTTGTCTTGATGTGTAAAAGCAGGAAACAACTTACAAACCACAGAGAATCATGTGGGAAGTTAACTTAAAATGTTTCCATCAGGTTTGCACTCTGCACTTTACTGGAATATTGAAATGCATACTACTATAATGTCATACATTGTACGCACTGAGAAATCCACTTTTTTGCCTTTATGTGCAGACCCATGTAACAACTTTCAGGCATCAAAGAATCATGTGGGAAGTTAACCTAAGGTGTTTCCATCAGGTTTGCAGTAAGTACTTTGGTTGAAAATTGACATGTATAGCACTTTAATGTCAGAACATTGTATGCCCTAAGATAACAACTTTTTTGTCTTGATGTGTAGAGGCATGAGGCTACTTTCAAGCTACTCATAATCATGTGGGAAGTTAACCTAAGGTGTTTCCATTAGGTTTGCAGTAAGTACTTTGGTGTAAAATTGAATTGTATACTATAAGTATTGTCAAAGCATTGTATGCACTGTGATAACAACTTTTTTGTCTTGATGTGTAAAGGCAGGAAACAACTTTCAAACCACACAGAATCATGTGGGAATTAACCAAAGGTGTTTTCATTAGGTTTGCAGTCAAGACTTTTGAGTAGAATTGAAATATATACTACTTTTATGTGAAAGCATGAAAGCACTGAGATAACAACTTTTTTGTCTTTATGTGTAGAGGCACGAAACAACTTTGAGAATACTCATAATTATGTGGGAAATAACCTAAGGTGTTTCCATTAGGCTTGCAGTAAGTGCTTTGGTGTAAAATTGAAACGTATGCTATCAGTATTGTCAAAGCATTGTATGCACTGTGATAACAACTTTTTTGTCTTGATGTGTAAAGGCAGGAAACAACTTACAAACCACACAGAATCATGTGGGAAGTTAATCAAAGGTGTTTTCATTAGGTTTGCAGTCAGGACTTTTGAGTACAATTGAAATGTATACTACTTTTATATGAAATCATTGTAAGCACTGAGATAACAACTTTTTTGTCTTGATGTGTAAAAGCAGGAAACAACTTTCAAACCACACAGAATCATGTGGGAAGTTAACTTAAAATGTTTCCATCAGGTTTGCACTCTGCACTATTCTGGAATATTGAAATGTATACTACTTTAATGTCAGTACCTTGTATGCACTGAGAAATCCACTTTTTTGTCTTTATGTGCAGACCCATGAAACAACTTTCAGGCATCTAAGAATCATGTGGGAAGTTAACCTGAGGTGTTTCCATTAGGATTGCAGTAAGAGGTTTGGTGTAAAATTGAAATGTATGCTATCAGTATTGTCAAAGCATTGTATGCACTCTGATAATAACTTGTTTGTCTTGATGCGTAGAGGCATGAAACAACTTTCAAGCTACTCTTAATCATGTGGGAAGTTAACCAAAGGTGTTTTCATTAGGTTTGCAGTCAAGACTTTGGAGTAGAATTGAAATGTATACTACTTTTATGTGAAAGCATTGTAAGCACTGAGATAACAACTTTTTTGTCTTTATGTGTAGAGGCACGAAACAACTTTGAAAATACTCATAATTATGTGGGAAGTTAACCTAAGGTGTTTCCATTAGGTTTGCAGTAAGTACTTTGGTGTAAAATTGAATTGTATACTATAAGTATTGTCAAAGCATTGTATGCACTGTGATAACAACTTTTTTGTCTTGATGTGTAAAGGCAGGAAACAACTTTCAAACCACACAGAATCATGTGGGAAGTTAACCAAAGGTGTTTTCATTAGGTTTGCAGTCAGGACTTTTGAGTACAATTGAAATGTATACTACTTTTATGTGAAAGCATTGTAAGCACTGAGATATCAACTTTTTTGTCTTTATGCGTAGAGGCACGAAACAACTATGAAGCTACGCATAATCATGTGGGAAGTTAACCTAAGCTGTTTCCATTAGGTTTGCAGTAAGTACTTTGGTGTAAAATTGAAATCTATACTATTAGTATTGTCAAAGCATTGTATGCACTGTGATAACAACTTTTTTGTCTTGATGTTTAAAGGCAGGGAACAACTTTCAAACCACACAGAATCATGTGGGAAGTTAACTTAAAATGTTTCCATCAGGTTTGCACTCTGCACTATTCTGGAATATTGAAATGTATACTACTTTAATGTCAGTACCTTGTATGCACTGAGAAATCCACTTTTTTGTCTTTATGTGCAGACCCATGAAACAACTTTCAGGCATCTAAGAATCATGTGGGAAGTTAACCTGAGGTGTTTCCATTAGGATTGCAGTAAGAGGTTTGGTGTAAAATTGAAATGTATGCTATCAGTATTGTCAAAGCATTGTATGCACTCTGATAATAACTTGTTTGTCTTGATGCGTAGAGGCATGAAACAACTTTCAAGCTACTCTTAATCATGTGGGAAGTTAACCAAAGGTGTTTTCATTAGGTTTGCAGTCAAGACTTTTGAGTAGAATTGAAATGTATACTACTTTTATGTGAAAGCATTGTAAGCACTAAGATAACAACTTTTTTGTCTTTTTGTGTAGAGGCACGAAACAACTTTGAAAATACTCATAATTATGTGGGAAGTTAACCTAAGGTGTTTCCATTAGGTTTGCAGTAAGTGCTTTGGTGTAAAATTGAAACGTATGCTATCAGTATTGTCAAAGCATTGTATGCATTGTGATAACAACTTTTTTGTCTTGATGTGTAAAGGCAGGAAACAACTTACAAACCACACAGAATCATGTGGGAAGTTAATCAAAGGTGTTTTCATTAGGTTTGCAGTCAGGACTTTTGAGTACAATTGAAATGTATACTACTTTTATATGAAATCATTGTAAGCACTGAGATAACAACTTTTTTGTCTTGATGTGTAAAAGCAGGAAACAACTTACAAACCACAGAGAATCATGTGGGAAGTTAACTTAAAATGTTTCCATCAGGTTTGCACTCTGCACTTTGGTTGAAAATTGACATGTATAGCACTTAATGTCAGAACATTGTATGCCCTAAGATAACAACTTTTTTGTCTTGATGTGTAGAGGCATGAGGCAAATTTCAAGCTACTCATAATCATGTGGGAAGTTAACCTAAGGTGTTTCCATTAGGTTTGCAGTAAGTACTTTCGTGTAAAATTGAAATGTATACTATTAGCATTGTCAAAGCATTGTATGCACTGTGATAACAACTTTTTTGTCTTGATGTGTAAAGGCAGGAAACAACTTTCAAACCACACAGAATCATGTGGGAAGTTAACCAAAGGTGTTTTCATTAGGTTTGCAGTCAGGACTTTTGAGTACATTTGAAATGTATACTACTTTTATGTGAAAGCATTGTAAGCACTGAGATATCAACTTTTTTGTCTTTATGCGTAGAGGCACGAAACAACTATGAAGCTACTCATAATCATGTAGGAAGTTAACCTAAGGTGTTTCCATTAGGTTTGCAGTAAGTACTTTGGTGTAAAATTGAAATCTATACTATTAGTATTGTCAAAGCATTGTATGCACTGTGATAACAACTTTTTTGTCTTGATGTGTAAAGGCAGGAAACAACTTTCAAACCACACAGAATCATGTGGGAAGTTAACCAAAGGTGTTTTCATTAGGTTTGCAGTCAAGACTTTTGAGTAGAATTGAAATGTACACTACTTTTATGTGAATGCATTGTAAGCACTGAGATAACAACTTTTTTGTCTTTATGTGTAGAGGCACGAAACAACTTTGAAAATACTCATAATTATGTGGGAAATAACATAAGGTGTTTCCATTAAGCTTGCAGTAAGTGCTTTGGTGTAAAATTGAAACGTATGCTATCAGTATTGTCAAAGCATTGTATGCACTGTGATAACAACTTTTTTGTCTTGATGTGTAAAGGCAGGAAACAACTTACAAACCACACAGAATCATGTGGGAAGTTAATCAAAGGTGTTTTCATTAGGTTTGCAGTCAGGACTTTTGAGTACAATTGAAATGTATACTACTTTTATATGAAATCATTGTAAGCACTGAGATAACAACTTTTTTGTCTTGATGTGTAAAAGCAGGAAACAACTTTCAAACCACACAGAATCATGTGGGAAGTTAACTTAAAATGTTTCCATCAGGTTTGCACTCTGCACTTTACTGGAATATTGAAATGCATACTACTATAATGTCATACATTGTACGCACTGAGAAATCCACTTTTTTGCCTTTATGTGCAGACCCATGTAACAACTTTCAGGCATCAAAGAATCATGTGGGAAGTTAACCTAAGTTGTTTCCATCAGGTTTGCAGTAAGTACTTTGGTTGAAAATTGACATGTATAGCACTTTAATGTCAGAACATTGTATGCCCTAAGATAACAACTTTTTTGTCTTGATGTGTAGAGGCATGAGGCTACTTTCAAGCTACTCATAATCATGTGGGAAGTTAACCTAAGGTGTTTCCATTAGGTTTGCAGTAAGTACTTTGGTGTAAAATTGAATTGTATACTATAAGTATTGTCAAAGCATTGTATGCACTGTGATAACAACTTTTTTGTCTTGATGTGTAAAGGCAGGAAACAACTTTCAAACCACACAGAATCATGTGGGAAGTTAACCAAAGGTGTTTTCATTAGGTTTGCAGTCAAGACTTTTGAGTAGAATTGAAATATATACTACTTTTATGTGAAAGCATTGTAAGCACTGAGATAACAACTTTTTTGTCTTTATGTGTAGAGGCACGAAACAACTTTGAGAATACTCATAATTATGTGGGAAATAACCTAAGGTGTTTCCATTAGGCTTGCAGTAAGTGCTTTGGTGTAAAATTGAAACGTATGCTATCAGTATTGTCAAAGCATTGTATGCACTGTGATAACAACTTTTTTGTCTTGATGTGTAAAGGCAGGAAACAACTTACAAACCACACAGAATCATGTGGGAAGTTAATCAAAGGTGTTTTCATTAGGTTTGCAGTCAGGACTTTTGAGTACAATTGAAATGTATACTACTTTTATATGAAATCATTGTAAGCACTGAGATAACAACTTTTTTGTCTTGATGTGTAAAAGCAGGAAACAACTTTCAAACCACACAGAATCATGTGGGAAGTTAACTTAAAATGTTTCCATCAGGTTTGCACTCTGCACTATTCTGGAATATTGAAATGTATACTACTTTAATGTCAGTACCTTGTATGCACTGAGAAATCCACTTTTTTGTCTTTATGTGCAGACCCATGAAACAACTTTCAGGCATCTAAGAATCATGTGGGAAGTTAACCTGAGGTGTTTCCATTAGGATTGCAGTAAGAGGTTTGGTGTAAAATTGAAATGTATGCTATCAGTATTGTCAAAGCATTGTATGCACTCTGATAATAACTTGTTTGTCTTGATGCGTAGAGGCATGAAACAACTTTCAAGCTACTCTTAATCATGTGGGAAGTTAACCAAAGGTGTTTTCATTAGGTTTGCAGTCAAGACTTTGGAGTAGAATTGAAATGTATACTACTTTTATGTGAAAGCATTGTAAGCACTGAGATAACAACTTTTTTGTCTTTATGTGTAGAGGCACGAAACAACTTTGAAAATACTCATAATTATGTGGGAAGTTAACCTAAGGTGTTTCCATTAGGTTTGCAGTAAGTGCTTTGGTGTAAAATTGAAACGTATGCTATCAGTATTGTCAAAGCATTGTATGCACTGTGATAACAACTTTTTTGTCTTGATGTGTAAAGGCAGGAAACAACTTACAAACCACACAGAATCATGTGGGAAGTTAATCAAAGGTGTTTTCATTAGGTTTGCAGTCAGGACTTTTGAGTACAATTGAAATGTATACTACTTTTATATGAAATCATTGTAAGCACTGAGATAACAACTTTTTTGTCTTGATGTGTAAAAGCAGGAAACAACTTACAAACCACAGAGAATCATGTGGGAAGTTAACTTAAAATGTTTCCATCAGGTTTGCACTCTGCACTTTGGTTGAAAATTGACATGTATAGCACTTAATGTCAGAACATTGTATGCCCTAAGATAACCACTTTTTTGTCTTGATGTGTAGAGGCATGAGGCAACTTTCAAGCTACTCATAATCATGTGGGAAGTTAACCTAAGGTGTTTCCATTAGGTTTGCAGTAAGTACTTTCGTGTAAAATTGAAATGTATACTATTAGCATTGTCAAAGCATTGTATGCACTGTGATAACAACTTTTTTGTCTTGATGTGTAAAGGCAGGAAACAACTTTCAAACCACACAGAATCATGTGGGAAGTTAACTTAAAATGTTTCCATCAGGTTTGCACTCTGCACTTTACTGGAATATTGAAATGCATACTACTATAATGTCATACATTGTACGCACTGAGAAATCCACTTTTTTGCCTTTATGTGCAGACCCATGAAACAACTTTCAGGCATCAAAGAATCATGTGGGAAGTTAACCTAAGGTGTTTCCATCAGGTTTGCAGTAAGTACTTTGGTTGAAAATTGACATGTATAGCACTTTAATGTCAGAACATTGTATGCCCTAAGATAACAACTTTTTTGTCTTGATGTGTAGAGGCATGAGGCAACTTTCAAGCTACTCATAATCATGTGGGAAGTTAACCTAAGGTGTTTCCATTAGGTTTGCAGTAAGTACTTTGGTGTAAAATTGAATTGTATACTATAAGTATTGTCAAAGCATTGTATGCACTGTGATAACAACTTTTTTGTCTTGATGTGTAAAGGCAGGAAACAACTTTCAAACCACACAGAATCATGTGGGAAGTTAACCAAAGGTGTTTTCATTAGGTTTGCAGTCAGGACTTTTGAGTACAATTGAAATGTATACTACTTTTATGTGAAAGCATTGTAAGCACTGAGATATCAACTTTTTTGTCTTTATGCGTAGAGGCACGAAACAACTATGAAGCTACGCATAATCATGTGGGAAGTTAACCTAAGGTGTTTCCATTAGGTTTGCAGTAAGTACTTTGGTGTAAAATTGAAATCTATACTATTAGTATTGTCAAAGCATTGTATGCACTGTGATAACAACTTTTTTGTCTTGATGTGTAAAGGCAGGGAACAACTTTCAAACCACACAGAATCATGTGGGAAGTTAACTTAAAATGTTTCCATCAGGTTTGCACTCTGCACTATTCTGGAATATTGAAATGTATACTACTTTAATGTCAGTACCTTGTATGCACTGAGAAATCCACTTTTTTGTCTTTATGTGCAGACCCATGAAACAACTTTCAGGCATCTAAGAATCATGTGGGAAGTTAACCTGAGGTGTTTCCATTAGGATTGCAGTAAGAGGGTTGGTGTAAAATTGAAATGTATGCTATCAGTATTGTCAAAGCATTGTATGCACTCTGATAATAACTTGTTTGTCTTGATGCGTAGAGGCATGAAACAACTTTCAAGCTACTCTTAATCATGTGGGAAGTTAACCAAAGGTGTTTTCATTAGGTTTGCAGTCAAGACTTTTGAGTAGAATTGAAATGTATACTGCTTTTATGTGAAAGCATTGTAAGCACTAAGATAACAACTTTTTTGTCTTTATGTGTAGAGGCACGAAACAACTTTGAAAATACTCATAATTATGTGGGAAGTTAACCTAAGGTGTTTCCATTAGGTTTGCAGTAAGTGCTTTGGTGTAAAATTGAAACGTATGCTATCAGTATTGTCAAAGCATTGTATGCATTGTGATAACAACTTTTTTGTCTTGATGTGTAAAGGCAGGAAACAACTTACAAACCACGCAGAATCATGTGGGAAGTTAATCAAAGGTGTTTTCATTAGGTTTGCAGTCAGGACTTTTGAATACAATTGAAATGTATACTACTTTTATATGAAATCATTGTAAGCACTGAGATAACAACTTTTTTGTCTTGATGTGTAAAAGCAGGAAACAACTTACAAACCACAGAGAATCATGTGGGAAGTTAACTTAAAATGTTTCCATCAGGTTTGCACTCTGCACTTTGGTTGAAAATTGACATGTATAGCACTTAATGTCAGAACATTGTATGCCCTAAGATAACCACTTTTTTGTCTTGATGTGTAGAGGCATGAGGCAACTTTCAAGCTACTCATAATCATGTGGGAAGTGAACCTAAGGTGTTTCCATTAGGTTTGCAGTAAGTACTTTCGTGTAAAATTGAAATGTATACTATTGTCAAAGCATTGTATGCACTGTGATAACAACTTTTTTGTCTTGATGTGTAAAGGCAGGAAACAACTTTCAAACCACACAGAATCATGTGGGAAGTTAACTTAAAATGTTTCCATCAGGTTTGCACTCTGCACTTTACTGGAATATTGAAATGCATACTACTATAATGTCATACATTGTACGCACTGAGAAATCCACTTTTTTGCCTTTATGTGCAGACCCATGAAACAACTTTCAGGCATCAAAGAATCATGTGGGAAGTTAACCTAAGGTGTTTCCATCAGGTTTGCAGTAAGTACTTTGGTTGAAAATTGACATGTATAGCACTTTAATGTCAGAACATTGTATGCCCTAAGATAACAACTTTTTTGTCTTGATGTGTAGAGGCATGAGGCAACTTTCAAGCTACTCATAATCATGTGGGAAGTTAACCTAAGGTGTTTCCATTAGGTTTGCAGTAAGTACTTTGGTGTAAAATTGAATTGTCTCCTATAAGTATTGTCAAAGCATTGTATGCACTGTGATAACAACTTTTTTGTCTTGATGTGTAAAGGCAGGAAACAACTTTCAAACCACACAGAATCATGTGGGAAGTTAACCAAAGGTGTTTTCATTAGGTTTGCAGTCAGGACTTTTGAGTACAATTGAAATGTATACTACTTTTATGTGAAAGCATTGTAAGCACTGAGATATCAACTTTTTTGTCTTTATGCGTAGAGGCACGAAACAACTATGAAGCTACGCATAATCATGTGGGAAGTTAACCTAAGGTGTTTCCATTAGGTTTGCAGTAAGTACTTTGGTGTAAAATTGAAATCTATACTATTAGTATTGTCAAAGCATTGTATGCACTGTGATAACAACTTTTTTGTCTTGATGTGTAAAGGCAGGGAACAACTTTCAAACCACACAGAATCATGTGGGAAGTTAACTTAAAATGTTTCCATCAGGTTTGCACTCTGCACTATTCTGGAATATTGAAATGTATACTACTTTAATGTCAGTACCTTGTATGCACTGAGAAATCCACTTTTTTGTCTTTATGTGCAGACCCATGAAACAACTTTCAGGCATCTAAGAATCATGTGGGAAGTTAACCTGAGGTGTTTCCATTAGGATTGCAGTAAGAGGGTTGGTGTAAAATTGAAATGTATGCTATCAGTATTGTCAAAGCATTGTATGCACTCTGATAATAACTTGTTTGTCTTGATGCGTAGAGGCATGAAACAACTTTCAAGCTACTCTTAATCATGTGGGAAGTTAACCAAAGGTGTTTTCATTAGGTTTGCAGTCAAGACTTTTGAGTAGAATTGAAATGTATACTGCTTTTATGTGAAAGCATTGTAAGCACTAAGATAACAACTTTTTTGTCTTTATGTGTAGAGGCACGAAACAACTTTGAAAATACTCATAATTATGTGGGAAGTTAACCTAAGGTGTTTCCATTAGGTTTGCAGTAAGTGCTTTGGTGTAAAATTGAAACGTATGCTATCAGTATTGTCAAAGCATTGTATGCATTGTGATAACAACTTTTTTGTCTTGATGTGTAAAGGCAGGAAACAACTTACAAACCACACAGAATCATGTGGGAAGTTAATCAAAGGTGTTTTCATTAGGTTTGCAGTCAGGACTTTTGAGTACAATTGAAATGTATACTACTTTTATATGAAATCATTGTAAGCACTGAGATAACAACTTTTTTGTCTTGATGTGTAAAAGCAGGAAACAACTTACAAACCACAGAGAATCATGTGGGAAGTTAACTTAAAATGTTTCCATCAGGTTTGCACTCTGCACTTTGGTTGAAAATTGACATGTATAGCACTTAATGTCAGAACATTGTATGCCCTAAGATAACCACTTTTTTGTCTTGATGTGTAGAGGCATGAGGCAACTTTCAAGCTACTCATAATCATGTGGGAAGTTAACCTAAGGTGTTTCCGTTAGGTTTGCAGTAAGTACTTTCGTGTAAAATTGAAATGTATACTATTGTCAAAGCATTGTATGCACTGTGATAACAACTTTTTTGTCTTGATGTGTAAAGGCAGGAAACAACTTTCAAACCACACAGAATCATGTGGGAAGTTAACTTAAAATGTTTCCATCAGGTTTGCACTCTGCACTTTACTGGAATATTGAAATGCATACTACTATAATGTCATACATTGTACGCACTGAGAAATCCACTTTTTTGCCTTTATGTGCAGACCCATGAAACAACTTTCAGGCATCAAAGAATCATGTGGGAAGTTAACCTAAGGTGTTTCCATCAGGTTTGCAGTAAGTACTTTGGTTGAAAATTGACATGTATGGCACTTTAATGTCAGAACATTGTATGCCCTAAGATAACAACTTTTTTGTCTTGATGTGTAGAGGCATGAGGCAACTTTCAAGCTACTCATAATCATGTGGGAAGTTAACCTAAGGTGTTACCATTAGGTTTGCAGTAAGTACTTTGGTGTAAAATTGAATTGTATACTATAAGTATTGTCAAAGCATTGTATGCACTGTGATAACAACTTTTTTGTCTTGATGTGTAAAGGCAGGAAACAACTTTCAAACCACACAGAATCATGTGGGAAGTTAACCAAAGGTGTTTTCATTAGGTTTGCAGTCAGGACTTTTGAGTACAATTGAAATATATACTACTTTTATGTGAAAGCATTGTAAGCACTGAGATATCAACTTTTTTGTCTTTATGCGTAGAGGCACGAAACAACTATGAAGCTACGCATAATCATGTGGGAAGTTAACCTAAGGTGTTTCCATTAGGTTTGCAGTAAGTACTTTGGTGTAAAATTGAAATCTATACTATTAGTATTGTCAAAGCATTGTATGCACTGTGATAACAACTTATTTGTCTTGAGGTGTAAAGGCAGGGAACAACTTTCAAACCACACAGAATCATGTGGGAAGTTAACTTAAAATGTTTCCATCAGGTTTGCACTCTGCACTATTCTGGGATATTGAAATGTATACTACTTTAATGTCAGTACCTTGTATGCACTGAGAAATCCACTTTTTTGTCTTTATGTGCAGACCCATGAAACAACTTTCAGGCATCTAAGAATCATGTGGGAAGTTAACCTGAGGTGTTTCCATTAGGATTGCAGTAAGAGGTTTGGTGTAAAATTGAAATGTATGCTATCAGTATTGTCAAAGCATTGTATGCACTCTGATAATAACTTGTTTGTCTTGATGCGTAGAGGCATGAAACAACTTTCAAGCTACTCTTAATCATGTGGGAAGTTAACCAAAGGTGTTTTCATTAGGTTTGCAGTCAAGACTTTTGAGTAGAATTGAAATGTATACTACTTTTATGTGAAAGCATTGTAAGCACTAAGATAACAACTTTTTTGTCTTTATGTGTAGAGGCACGAAACAACTTTGAAAATACTCATAATTATGTGGGAAGTTAACCTAAGGTGTTTCCATTAGGTTTGCAGTAAGTGCTTTGGTGTAAAATTGAAACGTATGCTATCAGTATTGTCAAAGCATTGTATGCATTGTGATAACAACTTTTTTGTCTTGATGTGTAAAGGCAGGAAACAACTTACAAACCACACAGAATCATGTGGGAAGTTAATCAAAGGTGTTTTCATTAGGTTTGCAGTCAGGACTTTTGAGTACAATTGAAATGTATACTACTTTTATATGAAATCATTGTAAGCACTGAGATAACAACTTTTTTGTCTTGATGTGTAAAAGCAGGAAACAACTTACAAACCACAGAGAATCATGTGGGAAGTTAACTTAAAATGTTTCCATCAGGTTTGCACTCTGCACTTTGGTTGAAAATTGACATGTATAGCACTTAATGTCAGAACATTGTATGCCCTAAGATAACAACTTTTTTGTCTTGATGTGTAGAGGCATGAGGCAAATTTCAAGCTACTCATAATCATGTGGGAAGTTAACCAAAGGTGTTTTCATTAGGTTTGCAGTCAGGACTTTTGAGTACAATTGAAATGTATACTACTTTTATGTGAAAGCATTGTAAGCACTGAGATATCAACTTTTTTGTCTTTATGCGTAGAGGCACGAAACAACTATGAAGCTACGCATAATCATGTGGGAAGTTAACCTAAGGTGTTTCCATTAGGTTTGCAGTAAGTACTTTGGTGTAAAATTGAAATCTATACTATTAGTATTGTCAAAGCATTGTATGCACTGTGATAACAACTTTTTTGTCTTGATGTGTAAAGGCAGGAAACAACTTTCAAACCACACAGAATCATGTGGGAAGTTAACTTAAAATGTTTCCATCAGGTTTGCACTCTGCACTTTACTGGAATATTGAAATGCATACTACTATAATGTCATACATTGTACGAACTGAGAAATCCACTTTTTTGCCTTTATGTGCAGACCGATGAAACAACTTTCAGGCATCAAAGAATCATGTGGGAAGTTAACCTAAGGTGTTTCCATCAGGTTTGCAGTAAGTACTTTGGTTGAAAATTGACATGTATAGCACTTTAATGTCAGAACATTGTATGCCCTAAGATAACAACTTTTTTGTCTTGATGTGTAGAGGCATGAGGCAACTTTCAAGCTACTCATAATCATGTGGGAAGTTAACCTAAGGTGTTACCATTAGGTTTGCAGTAAGTACTTTGGTGTAAAATTGAATTGTATACTATAAGTATTGTCAAAGCATTGTATGCACTGTGATAACAACTTTTTTGTCTTGATGTGTAAAGGCAGGAAACAACTTTCAAACCACACAGAATCATGTGGGAAGTTAACCAAAGGTGTTTTCATTAGGTTTGCAGTCAGGACTTTTGAGTACAATTGAAATGTATACTACTTTTATGTGAAAGCATTGTAAGCACTGAGATATCAACTTTTTTGTCTTTATGCGTAGAGGCACGAAACAACTATGAAGCTACGCATAATCATGTGGGAAGTTAACCTAAGGTGTTTCCATTAGGTTTGCAGTAAGTACTTTGGTGTAAAATTGAAATCTATACTATTAGTATTGTCAAAGCATTGTATGCACTGTGATAACAACTTATTTGTCTTGAGGTGTAAAGGCAGGGAACAACTTTCAAACCACACAGAATCATGTGGGAAGTTAACTTAAAATGTTTCCATCAGGTTTGCACTCTGCACTATTCTGGAATATTGAAATGTATACTACTTTAATGTCAGTACCTTGTATGCACTGAGAAATCCACTTTTTTGTCTTTATGTGCAGACCCATGAAACAACTTTCAGGCATCTAAGAATCATGTGGGAAGTTAACCTGAGGTGTTTCCATTAGGATTGCAGTAAGAGGTTTGGTGTAAAATTGAAATGTATGCTATCAGTATTGTCAAAGCATTGTATGCACTCTGATAATAACTTGTTTGTCTTGATGCGTAGAGGCATGAAACAACTTTCAAGCTACTCTTAATCATGTGGGAAGTTAACCAAAGGTGTTTTCATTAGGTTTGCAGTCAAGACTTTTGAGTAGAATTGAAATGTATACTACTTTTATGTGAAAGCATTGTAAGCACTAAGATAACAACTTTTTTGTCTTTATGTGTAGAGGCACGAAACAACTTTGAAAATACTCATAATTATGTGGGAAGTTAACCTAAGGTGTTTCCATTAGGTTTGCAGTAAGTGCTTTGGTGTAAAATTGAAACGTATGCTATCAGTATTGTCAAAGCATTGTATGCATTGTGATAACAACTTTTTTGTCTTGATGTGTAAAGGCAGGAAACAACTTACAAACCACACAGAATCATGTGGGAAGTTAATCAAAGGTGTTTTCATTAGGTTTGCAGTCAGGACTTTTGAGTACAATTGAAATGTATACTACTTTTATATGAAATCATTGTAAGCACTGAGATAACAACTTTTTTGTCTTGATGTGTAAAAGCAGGAAACAACTTACAAACCACAGAGAATCATGTGGGAAGTTAACTTAAAATGTTTCCATCAGGTTTGCACTCTGCACTTTGGTTGAAAATTGACATGTATAGCACTTAATGTCAGAACATTGTATGCCCTAAGATAACAACTTTTTTGTCTTGATGTGTAGAGGCATGAGGCAAATTTCAAGCTACTCATAATCATGTGGGAAGTTAACCAAAGGTGTTTTCATTAGGTTTGCAGTCAGGACTTTTGAGTACAATTGAAATGTATACTACTTTTATGTGAAAGCATTGTAAGCACTGAGATATCAACTTTTTTGTCTTTATGCGTAGAGGCACGAAACAACTATGAAGCTACGCATAATCATGTGGGAAGTTAACCTAAGGTGTTTCCATTAGGTTTGCAGTAAGTACTTTGGTGTAAAATTGAAATCTATACTATTAGTATTGTCAAAGCATTGTATGCACTGTGATAACAACTTTTTTGTCTTGATGTGTAAAGGCAGGGAACAACTTTCAAACCACACAGAATCATGTGGGAAGTTAACTTAAAATGTTTCCATCAGGTTTGCACTCTGCACTATTCTGGAATATTGAAATGTATACTACTTTAATGTCAGTACCTTGTATGCACTGAGAAATCCACTTTTTTGTCTTTATGTGCAGACCCATGAAACAACTTTCAGGCATCTAAGAATCATGTGGGAAGTTAACCTGAGGTGTTTCCATTAGGATTGCAGTAAGAGGTTTGGTGTAAAATTGAAATGTATGCTATCAGTATTGTCAAAGCATTGTATGCACTCTGATAATAACTTGTTTGTCTTGATGCGTAGAGGCATGAAACAACTTTCAAGCTACTCTTAATCATGTGGGAAGTTAACCAAAGGTGTTTTCATTAGGTTTGCAGTCAAGACTTTTGAGTAGAATTGAAAGGTATACTGCTTTTATGTGAAAGCATTGTAAGCACTAAGATAACAACTTTTTTGTCTTTATGTGTAGAGGCACGAAACAACTTTGAAAATACTCATAATTATGTGGGAAGTTAACCTAAGGTGTTTCCATTAGGTTTGCAGTAAGTGCTTTGGTGTAAAATTGAAACGTATGCTATCAGTATTGTCAAAGCATTGTATGCATTGTGATAACAACTTTTTTGTCTTGATGTGTAAAGGCAGGAAACAACTTACAAACCACACAGAATCATGTGGGAAGTTAACTTAAAATGTTTCCATCAGGTTTGCACTCTGCACTTTACTGGAATATTGAAATGCATACTACTATAATGTCATACATTGTACGCACTGAGAAATCCACTTTTTTGCCTTTATGTGCAGACCCATGAAACAACTTTCAGGCATCAAAGAATCATGTGGGAAGTTAACCTAAGGTGTTTCCATCAGGTTTGCAGTAAGTACTTTGGTTGAAAATTGACATGTATAGCACTTTAATGTCAGAACATTGTATGCCCTAAGATAACAACTTTTTTGTCTTGATGTGTAGAGGCATGAGGCAACTTTCAAGCTACTCATAATCATGTGGGAAGTTAACCTAAGGTGTTTCCATTAGGTTTGCAGTAAGTACTTTGGTGTAAAATTGAATTGTATACTATAAGTATTGTCAAAGCATTGTATGCACTGTGATAACAACTTTTTTGTCTTGATGTGTAAAAGCAGGAAACAACTTTCAAACCACACAGAATCATGTGGGAAGTTAACTTAAAATGTTTCCATCAGGTTTGCACTCTGCACTATTCTGGAATATTGAAATGTATACTACTTTAATGTCAGTACCTTGTATGCACTGAGAAATCCACTTTTTTGTCTTTATGTGCAGACCCATGAAACAACTTTCAGGCATCTAAGAATCATGTGGGAAGTTAACCTGAGGTGTTTCCATTAGGATTGCAGTAAGAGGTTTGGTGTAAAATTGAAATGTATGCTATCAGTATTGTCAAAGCATTGTATGCACTCTGATAATAACTTGTTTGTCTTGATGCGTAGAGGCATGAAACAACTTTCAAGCTACTCTTAATCATGTGGGAAGTTAACCAAAGGTGTTTTCATTAGGTTTGCAGTCAAGACTTTTGAGTAGAATTGAAATGTATACTACTTTTATGTGAAAGCATTGTAAGCACTGAGATAACAACTTTTTTGTCTTTATGTGTAGAGGCACGAAACAACTTTGAAAATACTCATAATTATGTGGGAAGTTAACCTAAGGTGTTTCCATTAGGTTTGCAGTAAGTGCTTTGGTGTAAAATTGAAACGTATGCTATCAGTATTGTCAAAGCATTGTATGCACTGTGATAACAACTTTTTTGTCTTGATGTGTAAAGGCAGGAAACAACTTACAAACCACACAGAATCATGTGGGAAGTTAATCAAAGGTGTTTTCATTAGATTTGCAGTCAGGACTTTTGAGTACAATTGAAATGTATACTACTTTTATATGAAATCATTGTAAGCACTGAGATAACAACTTTTTTGTCTTGATGTGTAAAAGCAGGAAACAACTTACAA
Source organism: Mobula birostris (assembly GCF_030028105.1). NCBI lineage: Eukaryota > Metazoa > Chordata > Chondrichthyes > Myliobatiformes > Myliobatidae > Mobula > Mobula birostris. Next base: position 172,553 of record NW_027278345.1, read on the forward strand.
ACCACAGAGAATCATGTGGGAAGTTAACTTAAAATGTTTCCATCAGGTTTGCACTCTGCACTTTGGTTGAAAATTGACATGTATAGCACTTAATGTCAGAACATTGTATGCCCTAAGATAACCACTTTTTTGTCTTGATGTGTAGAGGCATGAGGCAACTTTCAAGCTACTCATAATCATGTGGGAAGTTAACCTAAGGTGTTTCCATTAGGTTTGCAGTAAGTACTTTCGTGTAAAATTGAAATGTATACTATTAGCATTGTCAAAGCATTGTATGCACTGTGATAACAACTTTTTTGTCTTGATGTGTAAAGGCAGGAAACAACTTTCAAACCACACAGAATCATGTGGGAAGTTAACTTAAAATGTTTCCATCAGGTTTGCACTCTGCACTTTACTGGAATATTGAAATGCATACTACTATAATGTCATACATTGTACGCCCTGAGAAATCCACTTTTTTGCCTTTATGTGCAGACCCATGAAACAACTTTCAGGCATCAAAGAATCATGTGGGAAGTTAACCTAAGGTGTTTCCATCAGGTTTGCAGTAAGTACTTTGGTTGAAAATTGACATGTATAGCACTTTAATGTCAGAACATTGTATGCCCTAAGATAACAACTTTTTTGTCTTGATGTGTAGAGGCATGAGGCAACTTTCAAGCTACTCATAATCATGTGGGAAGTTAACCTAAGGTGTTTCCATTAGGTTTGCAGTAAGTACTTTGGTGTAAAATTGAATTGTATACTATAAGTATTGTCAAAGCATTGTATGCACTGTGATAACAACTTTTTTGTCTTGATGTGTAAAGGCAGGAAACAACTTTCAAACCACACAGAATCATGTGGGAAGTTAACCAAAGGTGTTTTCATTAGGTTTGCAGTCAGGACTTTTGAGTACAATTGAAATGTATACTACTTTTATGTGAAAGCATTGTAAGCACTGAGATATCAACTTTTTTGTCTTTATGCGTAGAGGCACGAAACAACTATGAAGCTACGCATAATCATGTGGGAAGTTAACCTAAGGTGTTTCCATTAGGTTTGCAGTAAGTACTTTGGTGTAAAATTGAAATCTATACTATTAGTATTGTCAAAGCATTGTATGCACTGTGATAACAACTTTTTTGTCTTGATGTGTAAAGGCAGGGAACAACTTTCAAACCACACAGAATCATGTGGGAAGTTAACTTAAAATGTTTCCATCAGGTTTGCACTCTGCACTATTCTGGAATATTGAAATGTATACTACTTTAATGTCAGTACCTTGTATGCACTGAGAAATCCACTTTTTTGTCTTTATGTGCAGACCCATGAAACAACTTTCAGGCATCTAAGAATCATGTGGGAAGTTAACCTGAGGTGTTTCCATTAGGATTGCAGTAAGAGGTTTGGTGTAAAATTGAAATGTATGCTATCAGTATTGTCAAAGCATTGTATGCACTCTGATAATAACTTGTTTGTCTTGATGCGTAGAGGCATGAAACAACTTTCAAGCTACTCTTAATCATGTGGGAAGTTAACCAAAGGTGTTTTCATTAGGTTTGCAGTCAAGACTTTTGAGTAGAATTGAAATGTATACTACTTTTATGTGAAAGCATTGTAAGCACTGAGATAACAACTTTTTTGTCTTTATGTGTAGAGGCACGAAATAACTTTGAAAATACTCATAATTATGTGGGAAGTTAACCTAAGGTGTTTCCATTAGGTTTGCAGTAAGTGCTTTGGTGTAAAATTGAAACGTATGCTATCAGTATTGTCAAAGCATTGTATGCACTGTGATAACAACTTTTTTGTCTTGATGTGTAAAGGCAGGAAACAACTTACAAACCACACAGAATCATGTGGGAAGTTAATCAAAGGTGTTTTCATTAGGTTTGCAGTCAGGACTTTTGAGTACAATTGAAATGTATACTACTTTTATATGAAATCATTGTAAGCACTGAGATAACAACTTTTTTGTCTTGATGTGTAAAAGCAGGAAACAACTTACAAACCACAGAGAATCATGTGGGAAGTTAACTTAAAATGTTTCCATCAGGTTTGCACTCTGCACTTTGGTTGAAAATTGACATGTATAGCACTTAATGTCAGAACATTGTATGCCCTAAGATAACCACTTTTTTGTCTTGATGTGTAGAGGCATGAGGCAACTTTCAAGCTACTCATAATCATGTGGGAAGTTAACCTAAGGTGTTTCCATTAGGTTTGCAGTAAGTACTTTCGTGTAAAATTGAAATGTATACTATTAGCATTGTCAAAGCATTGTATGCACTGTGATAACAACTTTTTTGTCTTGATGTGTAAAGGCAGGAAACAACTTTCAAACCACACAGAATCATGTGGGAAGTTAACTTAAAATGTTTCCATCAGGTTTGCACTCTGCACTTTACTGGAATATTGAAATGCATACTACTATAATGTCATACATTGTACGCCCTGAGAAATCCACTTTTTTGCCTTTATGTGCAGACCCATGAAACAACTTTCAGGCATCAAAGAATCATGTGGGAAGTTAACCTAAGGTGTTTCCATCAGGTTTGCAGTAAGTACTTTGGTTGAAAATTGACATGTATAGCACTTTAATGTCAGAACATTGTATGCCCTAAGATAACAACTTTTTTGTCTTGATGTGTAGAGGCATGAGGCAACTTTCAAGCTACTCATAATCATGTGGGAAGTTAACCTAAGGTGTTTCCATTAGGTTTGCAGTAAGTACTTTGGTGTAAAATTGAATTGTATACTATAAGTATTGTCAAAGCATTGTATGCACTGTGATAACAACTTTTTTGTCTTGATGTGTAAAGGCAGGAAACAACTTTTAAACCACACAGAATCATGTGGGAAGTTAACCAAAGGTGTTTTCATTAGGTTTGCAGTCAGGACTTTTGAGTACAATTGAAATGTATACTACTTTTATGTGAAAGCATTGTAAGCACTGAGATATCAACTTTTTTGTCTTTATGCGTAGAGGCACGAAACAACTATGAAGCTACGCATAATCATGTGGGAAGTTAACCTAAGGTGTTTCCATTAGGTTTGCAGTAAGTACTTTGGTGTAAAATTGAAATCTATACTATTAGTATTGTCAAAGCATTGTATGCACTGTGATAACAACTTTTTTGTCTTGATGTGTAAAGGCAGGGAACAACTTTCAAACCACACAGAATCATGTGGGAAGTTAACTTAAAATGTTTCCATCAGGTTTGCACTCTGCACTATTCTGGAATATTGAAATGTATACTACTTTAATGTCAGTACCTTGTATGCACTGAGAAATCCACTTTTTTGTCTTTATGTGCAGACCCATGAAACAACTTTCAGGCATCTAAGAATCATGTGGGAAGTTAACCTGAGGTGTTTCCATTAGGATTGCAGTAAGAGGTTTGGTGTAAAATTGAAATGTATGCTATCAGTATTGTCAAAGCATTGTATGCACTCTGATAATAACTTGTTTGTCTTGATGCGTAGAGGCATGAAACAACTTTCAAGCTACTCTTAATCATGTGGGAAGTTAACCAAAGGTGTTTTCATTAGGTTTGCAGTCAAGACTTTTGAGTAGAATTGAAATGTATACTACTTTTATGTGAAAGCATTGTAAGCACTGAGATAACAACTTTTTTGTCTTTATGTGTAGAGGCACGAAACAACTTTGAAAATACTCATAATTATGTGGGAAGTTAACCTAAGGTGTTTCCATTAGGTTTGCAGTAAGTGCTTTGGTGTAAAATTGAAACGTATGCTATCAGTATTGTCAAAGCATTGTATGCACTGTGATAACAACTTTTTTGTCTTGATGTGTAAAGGCAGGAAACAACTTACAAACCACACAGAATCATGTGGGAAGTTAATCAAAGGTGTTTTCATTAGGTTTGCAGTCAGGACTTTTGAGTACAATTGAAATGTATACTACTTTTATATGAAATCATTGTAAGCACTGAGATAACAACTTTTTTGTCTTGATGTGTAAAAGCAGGAAACAACTTACAAACCACAGAGAATCATGTGGGAAGTTAACTTAAAATGTTTCCATCAGGTTTGCACTCTGCACTTTGGTTGAAAATTGACATGTATAGCACTTAATGTCAGAACATTGTATGCCCTAAGATAACCACTTTTTTGTCTTGATGTGTAGAGGCATGAGGCAACTTTCAAGCTACTCATAATCATGTGGGAAGTTAACCTAAGGTGTTTCCGTTAGGTTTGCAGTAAGTACTTTCGTGTAAAATTGAAATGTATACTATTGTCAAAGCATTGTATGCACTGTGATAACAACTTTTTTGTCTTGATGTGTAAAGGCAGGAAACAACTTTCAAACCACACAGAATCATGTGGGAAGTTAACTTAAAATGTTTCCATCAGGTTTGCACTCTGCACTTTACTGGAATATTGAAATGCATACTACTATAATGTCATACATTGTACGCACTGAGAAATCCACTTTTTTGCCTTTATGTGCAGACCCATGAAACAACTTTCAGGCATCAAAGAATCATGTGGGAAGTTAACCTAAGGTGTTTCCATCAGGTTTGCAGTAAGTACTTTGGTTGAAAATTGACATGTATAGCACTTTAATGTCAGAACATTGTATGCCCTAAGATAACAACTTTTTTGTCTTGATGTGTAGAGGCATGAGGCAACTTTCAAGCTACTCATAATCATGTGGGAAGTTAACCTAAGGTGTTTCCATTAGGTTTGCAGTAAGTACTTTGGTGTAAAATTGAATTGTATACTATAAGTATTGTCAAAGCATTGTATGCACTGTGATAACAACTTTTTTGTCTTGATGTGTAAAGGCAGGAAACAACTTTTAAACCACACAGAATCATGTGGGAAGTTAACCAAAGGTGTTTTCATTAGGTTTGCAGTCAGGACTTTTGAGTACAATTGAAATGTATACTACTTTTATGTGAAAGCATTGTAAGCACTGAGATATCAACTTTTTTGTCTTTATGCGTAGAGGCACGAAACAACTATGAAGCTACGCATAATCATGTGGGAAGTTAACCTAAGGTGTTTCCATTAGGTTTGCAGTAAGTACTTTGGTGTAAAATTGAAATCTATACTATTAGTATTGTCAAAGCATTGTATGCACTGTGATAACAACTTTTTTGTCTTGATGTGTAAAGGCAGGGAACAACTTTCAAACCACACAGAATCATGTGGGAAGTTAACTTAAAATGTTTCCATCAGGTTTGCACTCTGCACTATTCTGGAATATTGAAATGTATACTACTTTAATGTCAGTACCTTGTATGCACTGAGAAATCCACTTTTTTGTCTTTATGTGCAGACCCATGAAACAACTTTCAGGCATCTAAGAATCATGTGGGAAGTTAACCTGAGGTGTTTCCATTAGGATTGCAGTAAGAGGTTTGGTGTAAAATTGAAATGTATGCTATCAGTATTGTCAAAGCATTGTATGCACTCTGATAATAACTTGTTTGTCTTGATGCGTAGAGGCATGAAACAACTTTCAAGCTACTCTTAATCATGTGGGAAGTTAACCAAAGGTGTTTTCATTAGGTTTGCAGTCAAGACTTTTGAGTAGAATTGAAATGTATACTACTTTTATGTGAAAGCATTGTAAGCACTGAGATAACAACTTTTTTGTCTTTATGTGTAGAGGCACGAAACAACTTTGAAAATACTCATAATTATGTGGGAAGTTAACCTAAGGTGTTTCCATTAGGTTTGCAGTAAGTGCTTTGGTGTAAAATTGAAACGTATGCTATCAGTATTGTCAAAGCATTGTATGCACTGTGATAACAACTTTTTTGTCTTGATGTGTAAAGGCAGGAAACAACTTACAAACCACACAGAATCATGTGGGAAGTTAATCAAAGGTGTTTTCATTAGGTTTGCAGTCAGGACTTTTGAGTACAATTGAAATGTATACTACTTTTATATGAAATCATTGTAAGCACTGAGATAACAACTTTTTTGTCTTGATGTGTAAAAGCAGGAAACAACTTACAAACCACAGAGAATCATGTGGGAAGTTAACTTAAAATGTTTCCATCAGGTTTGCACTCTGCACTTTGGTTGAAAATTGACATGTATAGCACTTAATGTCAGAACATTGTATGCCCTAAGATAACCACTTTTTTGTCTTGATGTGTAGAGGCATGAGGCAACTTTCAAGCTACTCATAATCATGTGGGAAGTTAACCTAAGGTGTTTCCGTTAGGTTTGCAGTAAGTACTTTCGTGTAAAATTGAAATGTATACTATTGTCAAAGCATTGTATGCACTGTGATAACAACTTTTTTGTCTTGATGTGTAAAGGCAGGAAACAACTTTCAAACCACACAGAATCATGTGGGAAGTTAACTTAAAATGTTTCCATCAGGTTTGCACTCTGCACTTTACTGGAATATTGAAATGCATACTACTATAATGTCATACATTGTACGCACTGAGAAATCCACTTTTTTGCCTTTATGTGCAGACCCATGAAACAACTTTCAGGCATCAAAGAATCATGTGGGAAGTTAACCTAAGGTGTTTCCATCAGGTTTGCAGTAAGTACTTTGGTTGAAAATTGACATGTATAGCACTTTAATGTCAGAACATTGTATGCCCTAAGATAACAACTTTTTTGTCTTGATGTGTAGAGGCATGAGGCAACTTTCAAGCTACTCATAATCATGTGGGAAGTTAACCTAAGGTGTTTCCATTAGGTTTGCAGTAAGTACTTTGGTGTAAAATTGAATTGTATACTATAAGTATTGTCAAAGCATTGTATGCACTGTGATAACAACTTTTTTGTCTTGATGTGTAAAGGCAGGAAACAACTTTTAAACCACACAGAATCATGTGGGAAGTTAACCAAAGGTGTTTTCATTAGGTTTGCAGTCAGGACTTTTGAGTACAATTGAAATGTATACTACTTTTATGTGAAAGCATTGTAAGCACTGAGATATCAACTTTTTTGTCTTTATGCGTAGAGGCACGAAACAACTATGAAGCTACGCATAATCATGTGGGAAGTTAACCTAAGGTGTTTCCATTAGGTTTGCAGTAAGTACTTTGGTGTAAAATTGAAATCTATACTATTAGTATTGTCAAAGCATTGTATGCACTGTGATAACAACTTTTTTGTCTTGATGTGTAAAGGCAGGGAACAACTTTCAAACCACACAGAATCATGTGGGAAGTTAACTTAAAATGTTTCCATCAGGTTTGCACTCTGCACTATTCTGGAATATTGAAATGTATACTACTTTAATGTCAGTACCTTGTATGCACTGAGAAATCCACTTTTTTGTCTTTATGTGCAGACCCATGAAACAACTTTCAGGCATCTAAGAATCATGTGGGAAGTTAACCTGAGGTGTTTCCATTAGGATTGCAGTAAGAGGTTTGGTGTAAAATTGAAATGTATGCTATCAGTATTGTCAAAGCATTGTATGCACTCTGATAATAACTTGTTTGTCTTGATGCGTAGAGGCATGAAACAACTTTCAAGCTACTCTTAATCATGTGGGAAGTTAACCAAAGGTGTTTTCATTAGGTTTGCAGTCAAGACTTTTGAGTAGAATTGAAATGTATACTACTTTTATGTGAAAGCATTGTAAGCACTGAGATAACAACTTTTTTGTCTTTATGTGTAGAGGCACGAAACAACTTTGAAAATACTCATAATTATGTGGGAAGTTAACCTCAGGTGTTTCCATTAGGTTTGCAGTAAGTGCTTTGGTGTAAAATTGAAACGTATGCTATCAGTATTGTCAAAGCATTGTATGCACTGTGATAACAACTTTTTTGTCTTGATGTGTAAAGGCAGGAAACAACTTACAAACCACACAGAATCATGTGGGAAGTTAATCAAAGGTGTTTTCATTAGGTTTGCAGTCAGGACTTTTGAGTACAATTGAAATGTATACTACTTTTATATGAAATCATTGTAAGCACTGAGATAACAACTTTTTTGTCTTGATGTGTAAAAGCAGGAAACAACTTACAAACCACAGAGAATCATGTGGGAAGTTAACTTAAAATGTTTCCATCAGGTTTGCACTCTGCACTTTGGTTGAAAATTGACATGTATAGCACTTAATGTCAGAACATTGTATGCCCTAAGATAACCACTTTTTTGTCTTGATGTGTAGAGGCATGAGGCAACTTTCAAGCTACTCATAATCATGTGGGAAGTTAACCTAAGGTGTTTCCGTTAGGTTTGCAGTAAGTACTTTCGTGTAAAATTGAAATGTATACTATTGTCAAAGCATTGTATGCACTGTGATAACAACTTTTTTGTCTTGATGTGTAAAGGCAGGAAACAACTTTCAAACCACACAGAATCATGTGGGAAGTTAACTTAAAATGTTTCCATCAGGTTTGCACTCTGCACTTTACTGGAATATTGAAATGCATACTACTATAATGTCATACATTGTACGCACTGAGAAATCCACTTTTTTGCCTTTATGTGCAGACCCATGAAACAACTTTCAGGCATCAAAGAATCATGTGGGAAGTTAACCTAAGGTGTTTCCATCAGGTTTGCAGTAAGTACTTTGGTTGAAAATTGACATGTATAGCACTTTAATGTCAGAACATTGTATGCCCTAAGATAACAACTTTTTTGTCTTGATGTGTAGAGGCATGAGGCAACTTTCAAGCTACTCATAATCATGTGGGAAGTTAACCTAAGGTGTTTCCATTAGGTTTGCAGTAAGTACTTTGGTGTAAAATTGAATTGTATACTATAAGTATTGTCAAAGCATTGTATGCACTGTGATAACAACTTTTTTGTCTTGATGTGTAAAAGCAGGAAACAACTTTCAAACCACACAGAATCATGTGGGAAGTTAACTTAAAATGTTTCCATCAGGTTTGCACTCTGCACTATTCTGGAATATTGAAATGTATACTACTTTAATGTCAGTACCTTGTATGCACTGAGAAATCCACTTTTTTGTCTTTATGTGCAGACCCATGAAACAACTTTCAGGCATCTAAGAATCATGTGGGAAGTTAACCTGAGGTGTTTCCATTAGGATTGCAGTAAGAGGTTTGGTGTAAAATTGAAATGTATGCTATCAGTATTGTCAAAGCATTGTATGCACTCTGATAATAACTTGTTTGTCTTGATGCGTAGAGGCATGAAACAACTTTCAAGCTACTCTTAATCATGTGGGAAGTTAACCAAAGGTGTTTTCATTAGGTTTGCAGTCAAGACTTTTGAGTAGAATTGAAATGTATACTACTTTTATGTGAAAGCATTGTAAGCACTGAGATAACAACTTTTTTGTCTTTATGTGTAGAGGCACGAAACAACTTTGAAAATACTCATAATTATGTGGGAAGTTAACCTAAGGTGTTTCCATTAGGTTTGCAGTAAGTGCTTTGGTGTAAAATTGAAACGTATGCTATCAGTATTGTCAAAGCATTGTATGCACTGTGATAACAACTTTTTTGTCTTGATGTGTAAAGGCAGGAAACAACTTACAAACCACACAGAATCATGTGGGAAGTTAATCAAAGGTGTTTTCATTAGGTTTGCAGTCAGGACTTTTGAGTACAATTGAAATGTATACTACTTTTATATGAAATCATTGTAAGCACTGAGATAACAACTTTTTTGTCTTGATGTGTAAAAGCAGGAAACAACTTACAAACCACAGAGAATCATGTGGGAAGTTAACTTAAAATGTTTCCATCAGGTTTGCACTCTGCACTTTGGTTGAAAATTGACATGTATAGCACTTAATGTCAGAACATTGTATGCCCTAAGATAACCACTTTTTTGTCTTGATGTGTAGAGGCATGAGGCAACTTTCAAGCTACTCATAATCATGTGGGAAGTTAACCTAAGGTGTTTCCATTAGGTTTGCAGTAAGTACTTTCGTGTAAAATTGAAATGTCTACTATTAGCATTGTCAAAGCATTGTATGCACTGTGATAACAACTTTTTTGTCTTGATGTGTAAAGGCAGGAAACAACTTTCAAACCACACAGAATCATGTGGGAAGTTAACTTAAAATGTTTCCATCAGGTTTGCACTCTGCACTTTACTGGAATATTGAAATGCATACTACTATAATGTCATACATTGTACGCCCTGAGAAATCCACTTTTTTGCCTTTATGTGCAGACCCATGAAACAACTTTCAGGCATCAAAGAATCATGTGGGAAGTTAACCTAAGGTGTTTCCATCAGGTTTGCAGTAAGTACTTTGGTTGAAAATTGACATGTATAGCACTTTAATGTCAGAACATTGTATGCCCTAAGATAACAACTTTTTTGTCTTGATGTGTAGAGGCATGAGGCAACTTTCAAGCTACTCATAATCATGTGGGAAGTTAACCTAAGGTGTTTCCATTAGGTTTGCAGTAAGTACTTTGGTGTAAAATTGAATTGTATACTATAAGTATTGTCAAAGCATTGAATGCACTGTGATAACAACTTTTTTGTCTTGATGTGTAAAGGCAGGAAACAACTTTCAAACCACACAGAATCATGTGGGAAGTTAACCAAAGGTGTTTTCATTAGGTTTGCAGTCAGGACTTTTGAGTACAATTGAAATGTATACTACTTTTATGTGAAAGCATTGTAAGCACTGAGATATCAACTTTTTTGTCTTTATGCGTAGAGGCACGAAACAACTATGAAGCTACGCATAATCATGTGGGAAGTTAACCTAAGGTGTTTCCATTAGGTTTGCAGTAAGTACTTTGGTGTAAAATTGAAATCTATACTATTAGTATTGTCAAAGCATTGTACGCACTGTCATAACAACTTTTTTGTCTTGATGTGTAAAGGCAGGGAACAACTTTCAAACCACACAGAATCATGTGGGAAGTTAACTTAAAATGTTTCCATCAGGTTTGCACTCTGCACTATTCTGGAATATTGAAATGTATACTACTTTAATGTCAGTACCTTGTATGCACTGAGAAATCCACTTTTTTGTCTTTATGTGCAGACCCATGAAACAACTTTCAGGCATCTAAGAATCATGTGGGAAGTTAACCTGAGGTGTTTCCATTAGGATTGCAGTAAGAGGTTTGGTGTAAAATTGAAATGTATGCTATCAGTATTGTCAAAGCATTGTATGCACTCTGATAATAACTTGTTTGTCTTGATGCGTAGAGGCATGAAACAACTTTCAAGCTACTCTTAATCATGTGGGAAGTTAACCAAAGGTGTTTTCATTAGGTTTGCAGTCAAGACTTTTGAGTAGAATTGGAATGTATACTACTTTTATGTGAAAGCATTGTAAGCACTGAGATAACAACTTTTTTGTCTTTATGTGTAGAGGCACGAAACAACTTTGAAAATACTCATAATTATGTGGGAAGTTAACCTAAGGTGTTTCCATTAGGTTTGCAGTAAGTGCTTTGGTGTAAAATTGAAACGTATGCTATCAGTATTGTCAAAGCATTGTATGCACTGTGATAACAACTTTTTTGTCTTGATGTGTAAAGGCAGGAAACAACTTACAAACCACACAGAATCATGTGGGAAGTTAATCAAAGGTGTTTTCATTAGGTTTGCAGTCAGGACTTTTGAGTACAATTGAAATGTATACTACTTTTATATGAAATCATTGTAAGCACTGAGATAACAACTTTTTTGTCTTGATGTGTAAAAGCAGGAAACAACTTACAAACCACAGAGAATCATGTGGGAAGTTAACTTAAAATGTTTCCATCAGGTTTGCACTCTGCACTTTGGTTGAAAATTGACATGTATAGCACTTAATGTCAGAACATTGTATGCCCTAAGATAACCACTTTTTTGTCTTGATGTGTAGAGGCATGAGGCAACTTTCAAGCTACTCATAATCATGTGGGAAGTTAACCTAAGGTGTTTCCATTAGGTTTGCAGTAAGTACTTTCGTGTAAAATTGAAATGTATACTATTAGCATTGTCAAAGCATTGTATGCACTGTGATAACAACTTTTTTGTCTTGATGTGTAAAGGCAGGAAACAACTTTCAAACCACACAGAATCATGTGGGAAGTTAACTTAAAATGTTTCCATCAGGTTTGCACTCTGCACTTTACTGGAATATTGAAATGCATACTACTATAATGTCATACATTGTACGCCCTGAGAAATCCACTTTTTTGCCTTTATGTGCAGACCCATGAAACAACTTTCAGGCATCAAAGAATCATGTGGGAAGTTAACCTAAGGTGTTTCCATCAGGTTTGCAGTAAGTACTTTGGTTGAAAATTGACATGTATAGCACTTTAATGTCAGAACATTGTATGCCCTAAGATAACAACTTTTTTGTCTTGATGTGTAGAGGCATGAGGCAACTTTCAAGCTACTCATAATCATGTGGGAAGTTAACCTAAGGTGTTTCCATTAGGTTTGCAGTAAGTACTTTGGTGTAAAATTGAATTGTATACTATAAGTATTGTCAAAGCATTGTATGCACTGTGATAACAACTTTTTTGTCTTGATGTGTAAAGGCAGGAAACAACTTTCAAACCACACAGAATCATGTGGGAAGTTAACCAAAGGTGTTTTCATTAGGTTTGCAGTCAGGACTTTTGAGTACAATTGAAATGTATACTACTTTTATGTGAAAGCATTGTAAGCACTGAGATATCAACTTTTTTGTCTTTATGCGTAGAGGCACGAAACAACTATGAAGCTACGCATAATCATGTGGGAAGTTAACCTAAGGTGTTTCCATTAGGTTTGCAGTAAGTGCTTTGGTGTAAAATTGAAATCTATACTATTAGTATTGTCAAAGCATTGTATGCACTGTGATAACAACTTTTTTGTCTTGATGTGTAAAGGCAGGGAACAACTTTCAAACCACACAGAATCATGTGGGAAGTTAACTTAAAATGTTTCCATCAGGTTTGCACTCTGCACTATTCTGGAATATTGAAATGTATACTACTTTAATGTCAGTACCTTGTATGCACTGAGAAATCCACTTTTTTGTCTTTATGTGCAGACCCATGAAACAACTTTCAGGCATCTAAGAATCATGTGGGAAGTTAACCTGAGGTGTTTCCATTAGGATTGCAGTAAGAGGTTTGGTGTAAAATTGAAATGTATGCTATCAGTATTGTCAAAGCATTGTATGCACTCTGATAATAACTTGTTTGTCTTGATGCGTAGAGGCATGAAACAACTTTCAAGCTACTCTTAATCATGTGGGAAGTTAACCAAAGGTGTTTTCATTAGGTTTGCAGTCAAGACTTTTGAGTAGAATTGAAATGTATACTACTTTTATGTGAAAGCATTGTAAGCACTGAGATAACAACTTTTTTGTCTTGATGTGTAGAGGCATGAGGCAACTTTCAAGCTACTCATAATCATGTGGGAAGTTAACCTAAGGTGTTTCCATTAGGTTTGCAGTAAGTGCTTTGGTGTAAAATTGAAACGTATGCTATCAGTATTGTGAAAGCATTGTATGCACTGTGATAACAACTTTTTTGTCTTGATGTGTAAAGGCAGGAAACAACTTACAAACCACACAGAATCATGTGGGAAGTTAATCAAAGGTGTTTTCATTAGGTTTGCAGTCAGGACTTTTGAGTACAATTGAAATGTATACTACTTTTATATGAAATCATTGTAAGCACTGAGATAACAACTTTTTTGTCTTGATGTGTAAAAGCAGGAAACAACTTACAAACCACAGAGAATCATGTGGGAAGTTAACTTAAAATGTTTCCATCAGGTTTGCACTCTGCACTTTGGTTGAAAATTGACATGTATAGCACTTAATGTCAGAACATTGTATGCCCTAAGATAACCACTTTTTTGTCTTGATGTGTAGAGGCATGAGGCAACTTTCAAGCTACTCATAATCATGTGGGAAGTTAACCTAAGGTGTTTCCGTTAGGTTTGCAGTAAGTACTTTCGTGTAAAATTGAAATGTATACTATTGTCAAAGCATTGTATGCACTGTGATAACAACTTTTTTGTCTTGATGTGTAAAGGCAGGAAACAACTTTCAAACCACACAGAATCATGTGGGAAGTTAACTTAAAATGTTTCCATCAGGTTTGCACTCTGCACTTTACTGGAATATTGAAATGCATACTACTATAATGTCATACATTGTACGCACTGAGAAATCCACTTTTTTGCCTTTATGTGCAGACCCATGAAACAACTTTCAGGCATCAAAGAATCATGTGGGAAGTTAACCTAAGGTGTTTCCATCAGGTTTGCAGTAAGTACTTTGGTTGAAAATTGACATGTATAGCACTTTAATGTCAGAACATTGTATGCCCTAAGATAACAACTTTTTTGTCTTGATGTGTAGAGGCATGAGGCAACTTTCAAGCTACTCATAATCATGTGGGAAGTTAACCTAAGGTGTTTCCATTAGGTTTGCAGTAAGTACTTTGGTGTAAAATTGAAATCTATACTATTAGTATTGTCAAAGCATTGTATGCACTGTGATAACAACTTTTTTGTCTTGATGTGTAAAGGCAGGGAACAACTTTCAAACCACACAGAATCATGTGGGAAGTTAACTTAAAATGTTTCCATCAGGTTTGCACTCTGCACTATTCTGGAATATTGAAATGTATACTACTTTAATGTCAGTACCTTGTATGCACTGAGAAATCCACTTTTTTGTCTTCATGTGCAGACCCATGAAACAACTTTCAGGCATCTAAGAATCATGTGGGAAGTTAACCTGAGGTGTTTCCATTAGGATTGCAGTAAGAGGTTTGGTGTAAAATTGAAATGTATGCTATCAGTATTGTCAAAGCATTGTATGCACTCTGATAATAACTTGTTTGTCTTGATGCGTAGAGGCATGAAACAACTTTCAAGCTACTCTTAATCATGTGGGAAGTTAACCAAAGGTGTTTTCATTAGGTTTGCAGTCAAGACTTTTGAGTAGAATTGAAATGTATACTACTTTTATGTGAAAGCATTGTAAGCACTGAGATAACAACTTTTTTGTCTTTATGTGTAGAGGCACGAAACAACTTTGAAAATACTCATAATTATGTGGGAAGTTAACCTAAGGTGTTTCCATTAGGTTTGCAGTAAGTGCTTTGGTGTAAAATTGAAACGTATGCTATCAGTATTGTCAAAGCATTGTATGCACTGTGATAACAACTTTTTTGTCTTGATGTGGAAAGGCAGGAAACAACTTACAAACCACACAGAATCATGTGGGAAGTTAATCAAAGGTGTTTTCATTAGGTTTGCAGTCAGGACTTTTGAGTACAATTGAAATGTATACTACTTTTATATGAAATCATTGTAAGCACTGAGATAACAACTTTTTTGTCTTGATGTGTAAAAGCAGGAAACAACTTACAAACCACAGAGAATCATGTGGGAAGTTAACTTAAAATGTTTCCATCAGGTTTGCACTCTGCACTTTGGTTGAAAATTGACATGTATAGCACTTAATGTCAGAACATTGTATGCCCTAAGATAACCACTTTTTTGTCTTGATGTGTAGAGGCATGAGGCAACTTTCAAGCTACTCATAATCATGTGGGAAGTTAACCTAAGGTGTTTCCATTAGGTTTGCAGTAAGTACTTTCGTGTAAAATTGAAATGTATACTATTAGCATTGTCAAAGCATTGTATGCACTGTGATAACAACTTTTTTGTCTTGATGTGTAAAGGCAGGAAACAACTTTCAAACCACACAGAATCATGTGGGAAGTTAACTTAAAATGTTTCCATCAGGTTTGCACTCTGCACTTTACTGGAATATTGAAATGCATACTACTATAATGTCATACATTGTACGCCCTGAGAAATCCACTTTTTTGCCTTTATGTGCAGACCCATGAAACAACTTTCAGGCATCAAAGAATCATGTGGGAAGTTAACCTAAGGTGTTTCCATCAGGTTTGCAGTAAGTACTTTGGTTGAAAATTGACATGTATAGCACTTTAATGTCAGAACATTGTATGCCCTAAGATAACAACTTTTTTGTCTTGATGTGTAGAGGCATGAGGCAACTTTCAAGCTACTCATAATCATGTGGGAAGTTAACCTAAGGTGTTTCCATTAGGTTTGCAGTAAGTACTTTGGTGTAAAATTGAATTGTATACTATAAGTATTGTCAAAGCATTGTATGCACTGTGATAACAACTTTTTTGTCTTGATGTGTAAAGGCAGGAAACAACTTTCAAACCACACAGAATCATGTGGGAAGTTAACCAAAGGTGTTTTCATTAGGTTTGCAGTCAGGACTTTTGAGTACAATTGAAATGTATACTACTTTTATGTGAAAGCATTGTAAGCACTGAGATATCAACTTTTTTGTCTTTATGCGTAGAGGCACGAAACAACTATGAAGCTACGCATAATCATGTGGGAAGTTAACCTAAGGTGTTTCCATTAGGTTTGCAGTAAGTACTTTGGTGTAAAATTGAAATCTATACTATTAGTATTGTCAAAGCATTGTATGCACTGTGATAACAACTTTTTTGTCTTGATGTGTAAAGGCAGGGAACAACTTTCAAACCACACAGAATCATGTGGGAAGTTAACTTAAAATGTTTCCATCAGGTTTGCACTCTGCACTATTCTGGAATATTGAAATGTGTACTACTTTAATGTCAGTACCTTGTATGCACTGAGAAATCCACTTTTTTGTCTTTATGTGCAGACCCATGAAACAACTTTCAGGCATCTAAGAATCATGTGGGAAGTTAACCTGAGGTGTTTCCATTAGGATTGCAGTAAGAGGTTTGGTGTAAAATTGAAATGTATGCTATCAGTATTGTCAAAGCATTGTATGCACTCTGATAATAACTTGTTTGTCTTGATGCGTAGAGGCATGAAACAACTTTCAAGCTACTCTTAATCATGTGGGAAGTTAACCAAAGGTGTTTTCATTAGGTTTGCAGTCAAGACTTTTGAGTAGAATTGAAATGTATACTACTTTTATGTGAAAGCATTGTAAGCACTGAGATAACAACTTTTTTGTCTTTATGTGTAGAGGCACGAAACAACTTTGAAAATACTCATAATTATGTGGGAAGTTAACCTAAGGTGTTTCCATTAGGTTTGCAGTAAGTGCTTTGGTGTAAAATTGAAACGTATGCTATCAGTATTGTCAAAGCATTGTATGCACTGTGATAACAACTTTTTTGTCTTGATGTGTAAAGGCAGGAAACAACTTACAAACCACACAGAATCATGTGGGAAGTTAATCAAAGGTGTTTTCATTAGGTTTGCAGTCAGGACTTTTGAGTACAATTGAAATGTATACTACTTTTATATGAAATCATTGTAAGCACTGAGATAACAACTTTTTTGTCTTGATGTGTAAAAGCAGGAAACAACTTACAAACCACAGAGAATCATGTGGGAAGTTAACTTAAAATGTTTCCATCAGGTTTGCACTCTGCACTTTGGTTGAAAATTGACATGTATAGCACTTAATGTCAGAACATTGTATGCCCTAAGATAACCACTTTTTTGTCTTGATGTGTAGAGGCATGAGGCAACTTTCAAGCTACTCATAATCATGTGGGAAGTTAACCTAAGGTGTTTCCGTTAGGTTTGCAGTAAGTACTTTCGTGTAAAATTGAAATGTATACTATTGTCAAAGCATTGTATGCACTGTGATAACAACTTTTTTGTCTTGATGTGTAAAGGCAGGAAACAACTTTCAAACCACACAGAATCATGTGGGAAGTTAACTTAAAATGTTTCCATCAGGTTTGCACTCTGCACTTTACTGGAATATTGAAATGCATACTACTATAATGTCATACATTGTACGCACTGAGAAATCCACTTTTTTGCCTTTATGTGCAGACCCATGAAACAACTTTCAGGCATCAAAGAATCATGTGGGAAGTTAACCTAAGGTGTTTCCATCAGGTTTGCAGTAAGTACTTTGGTTGAAAATTGACATGTATAGCACTTTAATGTCAGAACATTGTATGCCCTAAGATAACAACTTTTTTGTCTTGATGTGTAGAGGCATGAGGCAACTTTCAAGCTACTCATAATCATGTGGGAAGTTAACCTAAGGTGTTTCCATTAGGTTTGCAGTAAGTACTTTGGTGTAAAATTGAATTGTATACTATAAGTATTGTCAAAGCATTGTATGCACTGTGATAACAACTTTTTTGTCTTGATGTGTAAAAGCAGGAAACAACTTTCAAACCACACAGAATCATGTGGGAAGTTAACTTAAAATGTTTCCATCAGGTTTGCACTCTGCACTATTCTGGAATATTGAAATGTATACTACTTTAATGTCAGTACCTTGTATGCACTGAGAAATCCACTTTTTTGTCTTTATGTGCAGACCCATGAAACAACTTTCAGGCATCTAAGAATCATGTGGGAAGTTAACCTGAGGTGTTTCCATTAGGATTGCAGTAAGAGGTTTGGTGTAAAATTGAAATGTATGCTATCAGTATTGTCAAAGCATTGTATGCACTCTTATAATAACTTGTTTGTCTTGATGCGTAGAGGCATGAAACAACTTTCAAGCTACTCTTAATCATGTGGGAAGTTAACCAAAGGTGTTTTCATTAGGTTTGCAGTCAAGACTTTTGAGTAGAATTGAAATGTATACTACTTTTATGTGAAAGCATTGTAAGCACTGAGATAACAACTTTTTTGTCTTTATGTGTAGAGGCACGAAACAACTTTGAAAATACTCATAATTATGTGGGAAGTTAACCTAAGGTGTTTCCATTAGGTTTGCAGTAAGTGCTTTGGTGTAAAATTGAAACGTATGCTATCAGTATTGTCAAAGCATTGTATGCACTGTGATAACAACTTTTTTGTCTTGATGTGTAAAGGCAGGAAACAACTTACAAACCACACAGAATCATGTGGGAAGTTAATCAAAGGTGTTTTCATTAGGTTTGCAGTCAGGACTTTTGAGTACAATTGAAATGTATACTACTTTTATATGAAATCATTGTAAGCACTGAGATAACAACTTTTTTGTCTTGATGTGTAAAAGCAGGAAACAACTTACAAACCACAGAGAATCATGTGGGAAGTTAACTTAAAATGTTTCCATCAGGTTTGCACTCTGCACTTTGGTTGAAAATTGACATGTATAGCACTTAATGTCAGAACATTGTATGCCCTAAGATAACCACTTTTTTGTCTTGATGTGTAGAGGCATGAGGCAACTTTCAAGCTACTCATAATCATGTGGGAAGTTAACCTAAGGTGTTTCCATTAGGTTTGCAGTAAGTACTTTCGTGTAAAATTGAAATGTATACTATTAGCATTGTCAAAGCATTGTATGCACTGTGATAACAACTTTTTTGTCTTGATGTGTAAAGGCAGGAAACAACTTTCAAACCACACAGAATCATGTGGGAAGTTAACTTAAAATGTTTCCATCAGGTTTGCACTCTGCACTTTACTGGAATATTGAAATGCATACTACTATAATGTCATACATTGTACGCCCTGAGAAATCCACTTTTTTGCCTTTATGTGCAGACCCATGAAACAACTTTCAGGCATCAAAGAATCATGTGGGAAGTTAACCTAAGGTGTTTCCATCAGGTTTGCAGTAAGTACTTTGGTTGAAAATTGACATGTATAGCACTTTAATGTCAGAACATTGTATGCCCTAAGATAACAACTTTTTTGTCTTGATGTGTAGAGGCATGAGGCAACTTTCAAGCTACTCATAATCATGTGGGAAGTTAACCTAAGGTGTTTCCATTAGGTTTGCAGTAAGTACTTTGGTGTAAAATTGAATTGTATACTATAAGTATTGTCAAAGCATTGTATGCACTGTGATAACAACTTTTTTGTCTTGATGTGTAAAGGCAGGAAACAACTTTCAAACCACACAGAATCATGTGGGAAGTTAACCAAAGGTGTTTTCATTAGGTTTGCAGTCAGGACTTTTGAGTACAATTGAAATGTATACTACTTTTATGTGAAAGCATTGTAAGCACTGAGATATCAACTTTTTTGTCTTTATGCGTAGAGGCACGAAACAACTATGAAGCTACGCATAATCATGTGGGAAGTTAACCTAAGGTGTTTCCATTAGGTTTGCAGTAAGTACTTTGGTGTAAAATCTGCACTATTCTGGAATATTGAAATGTATACTACTTTAATGTCAGTACCTTGTATGCACTGAGAAATCCACTTTTTTGTCTTTATGTGCAGACCCATGAAACAACTTTCAGGCATCTAAGAATCATGTGGGAAGTTAACCTGAGGTGTTTCCATTAGGATTGCAGTAAGAGGTTTGGTGTAAAATTGAAATGTATGCTATCAGTATTGTCAAAGCATTGTATGCACTCTGATAATAACTTGTTTGTCTTGATGCGTAGAGGCATGAAACAACTTTCAAGCTACTCTTAATCATGTGGGAAGTTAACCAAAGGTGTTTTCATTAGGTTTGCAGTCAAGACTTTTGAGTAGAATTGAAATGTATACTACTTTTATGTGAAAGCATTGTAAGCACTGAGATAACAACTTTTTTGTCTTTATGTGTAGAGGCACGAAACAACTTTGAAAATACTCATAATTATGTGGGAAGTTAACCTAAGGTGTTTCCATTAGGTTTGCAGTAAGTGCTTTGGTGTAAAATTGAAACGTATGCTATCAGTATTGTCAAAGCATTGTATGCACTGTGATAACAACTTTTTTGTCTTGATGTGTAAAGGCAGGAAACAACTTACAAACCACACAGAATCATGTGGGAAGTTAATCAAAGGTGTTTTCATTAGGTTTGCAGTCAGGACTTTTGAGTACAATTGAAATGTATACTACTTTTATATGAAATCATTGTAAGCACTGAGATAACAACTTTTTTGTCTTGATGTGTAAAAGCAGGAAACAACTTACAAACCACAGAGAATCATGTGGGAAGTTAACTTAAAATGTTTCCATCAGGTTTACACTCTGCACTTTGTTTGAAAATTGACATGTATAGCACTTAATGTCAGAACATTGTATGCCCTAAGATAACCACTTTTTTGTCTTGATGTGTAGAGGCATGAGGCAACTTTCAAGCTACTCATAATCATGTGGGAAGTTAACCTAAGGTGTTTCCATTAGGTTTGCAGTAAGTACTTTCGTGTAAAATTGAAATGTATACTATTGTCAAAGCATTGTATGCACTTTGATAACAACTTTTTTGTCTTGATGTGTAAAGGCAGGAAACAACTTTCAAACCACACAGAATCATGTGGGAAGTTAACTTAAAATGTTTCCATCAGGTTTGCACTCTGCACTTTACTGGAATATTGAAATGCATACTACTATAATGTCATACATTGTACGCACTGAGAAATCCACTTTTTTGCCTTTATGTGCAGACCCATGAAGCAACATTCAGGCATCAAAGAATCATGTGGGAAGTTAACCTAAGGTGTTTCCATCAGGTTTGCAGTAAGTACTTTGGTTGAAAATTGACATGTATAGCACTTTAATGTCAGAACATTGTATGCCCTAAGATAACAACTTTTTTGTCTTGATGTGTAGAGGCATGAGGCAACTTTCAAGCTACTCATAATCATGTGGGAAGTTAACCAAAGGTGTTTTCATTAGGTTTGCAGTCAGGACTTTTGAGTACAATTGAAATGTATACTACTTTTATGTGAAAGCATTGTAAGCACTGAGATATCAACTTTTTTGTCTTTATGCGTAGAGGCACGAAACAACTATGAAGCTACGCATAATCATGTGGGAAGTTAACCTAAGGTGTTTCCATTAGGTTTGCAGTAAGTGCTTTGGTGTAAAATTGAAATCTATACTATTAGTATTGTCAAAGCATTGTATGCACTGTGATAACAACTTTTTTGTCTTGATGTGTAAAGGCAGGGAACAACTTTCAAACCACACAGAATCATGTGGGAAGTTAACTTAAAATGTTTCCATCAGGTTTGCACTCTGCACTATTCTGGAATATTGAAATGTATACTACTTTAATGTCAGTACCTTGTATGCACTGAGAAATCCACTTTTTTGTCTTTATGTGCAGACCCATGAAACAACTTTCAGGCATCTAAGAATCATGTGGGAAGTTAACCTGAGGTGTTTCCATTAGGATTGCAGTAAGAGGTTTGGTGTAAAATTGAAATGTATGCTATCAGTATTGTCAAAGCATTGTATGCACTCTGATAATAACTTGTTTGTCTTGATGCGTAGAGGCATGAAACAACTTTCAAGCTACTCTTAATCATGTGGGAAGTTAACCAAAGGTGTTTTCATTAGGTTTGCAGTCAAGACTTTTGAGTAGAATTGAAATGTATACTACTTTTATGTGAAAGCATTGTAAGCACTGAGATAACAACTTTTTTGTCTTGATGTGTAGAGGCATGAGGCAACTTTCAAGCTACTCATAATCATGTGGGAAGTTAACCTAAGGTGTTTCCATTAGGTTTGCAGTAAGTACTTTGGTGTAAAATTGAATTGTATACTATAAGTATTGTCAAAGCATTGTATGCACTGTGATAACAACTTTTTTGTCTTGATGTGTAAAGGCAGGAAACAACTTTTAAACCACACAGAATCATGTGGGAAGTTAACCAAAGGTGTTTTCATTAGGTTTGCAGTCAGGACTTTTGAGTACAATTGAAATGTATACTACTTTTATGTGAAAGCATTGTAAGCACTGAGATATCAACTTTTTTGTCTTTATGCGTAGAGGCACGAAACAACTATGAAGCTACGCATAATCATGTGGGAAGTTAACCTAAGGTGTTTCCATTAGGTTTGCAGTAAGTACTTTGGTGTAAAATTGAAATCTATACTATTAGTATTGTCAAAGCATTGTATGCACTGTGATAACAACTTTTTTGTCTTGATGTGTAAAGGCAGGGAACAACTTTCAAACCACACAGAATCATGTGGGAAGTTAACTTAAAATGTTTCCATCAGGTTTGCACTCTGCACTATTCTGGAATATTGAAATGTATACTACTTTAATGTCAGTACCTTGTATGCACTGAGAAATCCACTTTTTTGTCTTTATGTGCAGACCCATGAAACAACTTTCAGGCATCTAAGAATCATGTGGGAAGTTAACCTGAGGTGTTTCCATTAGGATTGCAGTAAGAGGTTTGGTGTAAAATTGAAATGTATGCTATCAGTATTGTCAAAGCATTGTATGCACTCTGATAATAACTTGTTTGTCTTGATGCGTAGAGGCATGAAACAACTTTCAAGCTACTCTTAATCATGTGGGAAGTTAACCAAAGGTGTTTTCATTAGGTTTGCAGTCAAGACTTTTGAGTAGAATTGAAATGTATACTACTTTTATGTGAAAGCATTGTAAGCACTGAGATAACAACTTTTTTGTCTTTATGTGTAGAGGCACGAAACAACTTTGAAAATACTCATAATTATGTGGGAAGTTAACCTAAGGTGTTTCCATTAGGTTTGCAGTAAGTGCTTTGGTGTAAAATTGAAACGTATGCTATCAGTATTGTCAAAGCATTGTATGCACTGTGATAACAACTTTTTTGTCTTGATGTGTAAAGGCAGGAAACAACTTACAAACCACACAGAATCATGTGGGAAGTTAATCAAAGGTGTTTTCATTAGGTTTGCAGTCAGGACTTTTGAGTACAATTGAAATGTATACTACTTTTATATGAAATCATTGTAAGCACTGAGATAACAACTTTTTTGTCTTGATGTGTAAAAGCAGGAAACAACTTACAAACCACAGAGAATCATGTGGGAAGTTAACTTAAAATGTTTCCATCAGGTTTGCACTCTGCACTTTGGTTGAAAATTGACATGTATAGCACTTAATGTCAGAAGATTGTATGCCCTAAGATAACCACTTTTTTGTCTTGATGTGTAGAGGCATGAGGCAACTTTCAAGCTACTCATAATCATGTGGGAAGTTAACCTAAGGTGTTTCCGTTAGGTTTGCAGTAAGTACTTTCGTGTAAAATTGAAATGTATACTATTGTCAAAGCATTGTATGCACTGTGATAACAACTTTTTTGTCTTGATGTGTAAAGGCAGGAAACAACTTTCAAACCACACAGAATCATGTGGGAAGTTAACTTAAAATGTTTCCATCAGGTTTGCACTCTGCACTTTACTGGAATATTGAAATGCATACTACTATAATGTCATACATTGTACGCACTGAGAAATCCACTTTTTTGCCTTTATGTGCAGACCCATGAAACAACTTTCAGGCATCAAAGAATCATGTGGGAAGTTAACCTAAGGTGTTTCCATCAGGTTTGCAGTAAGTACTTTGGTTGAAAATTGACATGTATAGCACTTTAATGTCAGAACATTGTATGCCCTAAGATAACAACTTTTTTGTCTTGATGTGTAGAGGCATGAGGCAACTTTCAAGCTACTCATAATCATGTGGGAAGTTAACCTAAGGTGTTTCCATTAGGTTTGCAGTAAGTACTTTGGTGTAAAATTGAATTGTATACTATAAGTATTGTCAAAGCATTGTATGCACTGTGATAACAACTTTTTTGTCTTGATGTGTAAAAGCAGGAAACAACTTTCAAACCACACAGAATCATGTGGGAAGTTAACTTAAAATGTTTCCATCAGGTTTGCACTCTGCACTATTCTGGAATATTGAAATGTATACTACTTTAATGTCAGTACCTTGTATGCACTGAGAAATCCACTTTTTTGTCTTTATGTGCAGACCCATGAAACAACTTTCAGGCATCTAAGAATCATGTGGGAAGTTAACCTGAGGTGTTTCCATTAGGATTGCAGTAAGAGGTTTGGTGTAAAATTGAAATGTATGCTATCAGTATTGTCAAAGCATTGTATGCACTCTGATAATAACTTGTTTGTCTTGATGCGTAGAGGCATGAAACAACTTTCAAGCTACTCTTAATCATGTGGGAAGTTAACCAAAGGTGTTTTCATTAGGTTTGCAGTCAAGACTTTTGAGTAGGATTGAAATGTATACTACTTTTATGTGAAAGCATTGTAAGCACTGAGATAACAACTTTTTTGTCTTTATGTGTAGAGGCACGAAACAACTTTGAAAATACTCATAATTATGTGGGAAGTTAACCTAAGGTGTTTCCATTAGGTTTGCAGTAAGTGCTTTGGTGTAAAATTGAAACGTATGCTATCAGTATTGTCAAAGCATTGTATGCACTGTGATAACAACTTTTTTGTCTTGATGTGTAAAGGCAGGAAACAACTTACAAACCACACAGAATCATGTGGGAAGTTAATCAAAGGTGTTTTCATTAGGTTTGCAGTCAGGACTTTTGAGTACAATTGAAATGTATACTACTTTTATATGAAATCATTGTAAGCACTGAGATAACAACTTTTTTGTCTTGATGTGTAAAAGCAGGAAACAACTTACAAACCACAGAGAATCATGTGGGAAGTTAACTTAAAATGTTTCCATCAGGTTTGCACTCTGCACTTTGGTTGAAAATTGACATGTATAGCACTTAATGTCAGAACATTGTATGCCCTAAGATAACCACTTTTTTGTCTTGATGTGTAGAGGCATGAGGCAACTTTCAAGCTACTCATAATCATGTGGGAAGTTAACCTAAGGTGTTTCCATTAGGTTTGCAGTAAGTACTTTCGTGTAAAATTGAAATGTATACTATTAGCATTGTCAAAGCATTGTATGCACTGTGATAACAACTTTTTTGTCTTGATGTGTAAAGGCAGGAAACAACTTTCAAACCACACAGAATCATGTGGGAAGTTAACTTAAAATGTTTCCATCAGGTTTGCACTCTGCACTTTACTGGAATATTGAAATGCATACTACTATAATGTCATACATTGTACGCCCTGAGAAATCCACTTTTTTGCCTTTATGTGCAGACCCATGAAACAACTTTCAGGCATCAAAGAATCATGTGGGAAGTTAACCTAAGGTGTTTCCATCAGGTTTGCAGTAAGTACTTTGGTTGAAAATTGACATGTATAGCACTTTAATGTCAGAACATTGTATGCCCTAAGATAACAACTTTTTTGTCTTGATGTGTAGAGGCATGAGGCAACTTTCAAGCTACTCATAATCATGTGGGAAGTTAACCTAAGGTGTTTCCATTAGGTTTGCAGTAAGTACTTTGGTGTAAAATTGAATTGTATACTATAAGTATTGTCAAAGCATTGTATGCACTGTGATAACAACTTTTTTGTCTTGATGTGTAAAGGCAGGAAACAACTTTCAAACCACACAG
The DNA here is from genome assembly GCF_030028105.1 of Mobula birostris. NCBI lineage: Eukaryota > Metazoa > Chordata > Chondrichthyes > Myliobatiformes > Myliobatidae > Mobula > Mobula birostris. The sequence goes on from NW_027278345.1 coordinate 198,637, forward strand.
AATCATGTGGGAAGTTAACCAAAGGTGTTTTCATTAGGTTTGCAGTCAGGACTTTTGAGTACAATTGAAATGTATACTACTTTTATGTGAAAGCATTGTAAGCACTGAGATATCAACTTTTTTGTCTTTATGCGTAGAGGCACGAAACAACTATGAAGCTACGCATAATCATGTGGGAAGTTAACCTAAGGTGTTTCCATTAGGTTTGCAGTAAGTACTTTGGTGTAAAATTGAAATCTATACTATTAGTATTGTCAAAGCATTGTATGCACTGTGATAACAACTTTTTTGTCTTGATGTGTAAAGGCAGGGAACAACTTTCAAACCACACAGAATCATGTGGGAAGTTAACTTAAAATGTTTCCATCAGGTTTGCACTCTGCACTATTCTGGAATATTGAAATGTATACTACTTTAATGTCAGTACCTTGTATGCACTGAGAAATCCACTTTTTTGTCTTTATGTGCAGACCCATGAAACAACTTTCAGGCATCTAAGAATCATGTGGGAAGTTAACCTGAGGTGTTTCCATTAGGATTGCAGTAAGAGGTTTGGTGTAAAATTGAAATGTATGCTATCAGTATTGTCAAAGCATTGTATGCACTCTGATAATAACTTGTTTGTCTTGATGCGTAGAGGCATGAAACAACTTTCAAGCTACTCTTAATCATGTGGGAAGTTAACCAAAGGTGTTTTCATTAGGTTTGCAGTCAAGACTTTTGAGTAGAATTGAAATGTATACTACTTTTATGTGAAAGCATTGTAAGCACTGAGATAACAACTTTTTTGTCTTTATGTGTAGAGGCACGAAACAACTTTGAAAATACTCATAATTATGTGGGAAGTTAACCTAAGGTGTTTCCATTAGGTTTGCAGTAAGTGCTTTGGTGTAAAATTGAAACGTATGCTATCAGTATTGTCAAAGCATTGTATGCACTGTGATAACAACTTTTTTGTCTTGATGTGTAAAGGCAGGAAACAACTTACAAACCACACAGAATCATGTGGGAAGTTAATCAAAGGTGTTTTCATTAGGTTTGCAGTCAGGACTTTTGAGTACAATTGAAATGTATACTACTTTTATATGAAATCATTGTAAGCACTGAGATAACAACTTTTTTGTCTTGATGTGTAAAAGCAGGAAACAACTTACAAACCACAGAGAATCATGTGGGAAGTTAACTTAAAATGTTTCCATCAGGTTTGCACTCTGCACTTTGGTTGAAAATTGACATGTATAGCACTTAATGTCAGAACATTGTATGCCCTAAGATAACCACTTTTTTGTCTTGATGTGTAGAGGCATGAGGCAACTTTCAAGCTACTCATAATCATGTGGGAAGTTAACCTAAGGTGTTTCCATTAGGTTTGCAGTAAGTACTTTCGTGTAAAATTGAAATGTATACTATTAGCATTGTCAAAGCATTGTATGCACTGTGATAACAACTTTTTTGTCTTGATGTGTAAAGGCAGGAAACAACTTTCAAACCACACAGAATCATGTGGGAAGTTAACTTAAAATGTTTCCATCAGGTTTGCACTCTGCACTTTACTGGAATATTGAAATGCATACTACTATAATGTCATACATTGTACGCCCTGAGAAATCCACTTTTTTGCCTTTATGTGCAGACCCATGAAACAACTTTCAGGCATCAAAGAATCATGTGGGAAGTTAACCTAAGGTGTTTCCATCAGGTTTGCAGTAAGTACTTTGGTTGAAAATTGACATGTATAGCACTTTAATGTCAGAACATTGTATGCCCTAAGATAACAACTTTTTTGTCTTGATGTGTAGAGGCATGAGGCAACTTTCAAGCTACTCATAATCATGTGGGAAGTTAACCTAAGGTGTTTCCATTAGGTTTGCAGTAAGTACTTTGGTGTAAAATTGAATTGTATACTATAAGTATTGTCAAAGCATTGTATGCACTGTGATAACAACTTTTTTGTCTTGATGTGTAAAGGCAGGAAACAACTTTCAAACCACACAGAATCATGTGGGAAGTTAACCAAAGGTGTTTTCATTAGGTTTGCAGTCAGGACTTTTGAGTACAATTGAAATGTATACTACTTTTATGTGAAAGCATTGTAAGCACTGAGATATCAACTTTTTTGTCTTTATGCGTAGAGGCACGAAACAACTATGAAGCTACGCATAATCATGTGGGAAGTTAACCTAAGGTGTTTCCATTAGGTTTGCAGTAAGTACTTTGGTGTAAAATTGAAATCTATACTATTAGTATTGTCAAAGCATTGTATGCACTGTGATAACAACTTTTTTGTCTTGATGTGTAAAGGCAGGGAACAACTTTCAAACCACACAGAATCATGTGGGAAGTTAACTTAAAATGTTTCCATCAGGTTTGCACTCTGCACTATTCTGGAATATTGAAATGTATACTACTTTAATGTCAGTACCTTGTATGCACTGAGAAATCCACTTTTTTGTCTTTATGTGCAGACCCATGAAACAACTTTCAGGCATCTAAGAATCATGTGGGAAGTTAACCTGAGGTGTTTCCATTAGGATTGCAGTAAGAGGTTTGGTGTAAAATTGAAATGTATGCTATCAGTATTGTCAAAGCATTGTATGCACTCTGATAATAACTTGTTTGTCTTGATGCGTAGAGGCATGAAACAACTTTCAAGCTACTCTTAATCATGTGGGAAGTTAACCAAAGGTGTTTTCATTAGGTTTGCAGTCAAGACTTTTGAGTAGAATTGAAATGTATACTACTTTTATGTGAAAGCATTGTAAGCACTAAGATAACAACTTTTTTGTCTTTATGTGTAGAGGCACGAAACAACTTTGAAAATACTCATAATTATGTGGGAAGTTAACCTAAGGTGTTTCCATTAGGTTTGCAGTAAGTGCTTTGGTGTAAAATTGAAACGTATGCTATCAGTATTGTCAAAGCATTGTATGCATTGTGATAACAACTTTTTTGTCTTGATGTGTAAAGGCAGGAAACAACTTACAAACCACACAGAATCATGTGGGAAGTTAATCAAAGGTGTTTTCATTAGGTTTGCAGTCAGGACTTTTGAGTACAATTGAAATGTATACTACTTTTATATGAAATCATTGTAAGCACTGAGATAACAACTTTTTTGTCTTGATGTGTAAAAGCAGGAAACAACTTACAAACCACAGAGAATCATGTGGGAAGTTAACTTAAAATGTTTCCATCAGGTTTGCACTCTGCACTTTGGTTGAAAATTGACATGTATAGCACTTAATGTCAGAACATTGTATGCCCTAAGATAACAACTTTTTTGTCTTGATGTGTAGAGGCATGAGGCAAATTTCAAGCTACTCATAATCATGTGGGAAGTTAACCTAAGGTGTTTCCATTAGGTTTGCAGTAAGTACTTTCGTGTAAAATTGAAATGTATACTATTAGCATTGTCAAATCATTGTATGCACTGTGATAACAACTTTTTTGTCTTGATGTGTAAAGGCAGGAAACAACTTTCAAACCACACAGAATCATGTGGGAAGTTAACTTAAAATGTTTCCATCAGGTTTGCACTCTGCACTTTACTGGAATATTGAAATGCATACTACTATAATGTCATACATTGTACGCACTGAGAAATCCACTTTTTTGCCTTTATGTGCAGACCCATGAAACAACTTTCAGGCATCAAAGAATCATGTGGGAAGTTAACCTAAGGTGTTTCCATCAGGTTTGCAGTAAGTACTTTGGTTGAAAATTGACATGTATAGCACTTTAATGTCAGAACATTGTATGCCCTAAGATAACAACTTTTTTGTCTTGATGTGTAGAGGCATGAGGCAACTTTCAAGCTACTCATAATCATGTGGGAAGTTAACCTAAGGTGTTTCCATTAGGTTTGCAGTAAGTACTTTGGTGTAAAATTGAATTGTATACTATAAGTATTGTCAAAGCATTGTATGCACTGTGATAACAACTTTTTTGTCTTGATGTGTAAAGGCAGGAAACAACTTTCAAACCACACAGAATCATGTGGGAAGTTAACCAAAGGTGTTTTCATTAGGTTTGCAGTCAGGACTTTTGAGTACAATTGAAATGTATACTACTTTTATGTGAAAGCTTTGTAAGCACTGAGATATCAACTTTTTTGTCTTTATGCGTAGAGGCACGAAACAACTATGAAGCTACTCATAATCATGTGGGAAGTTAACCTAAGGTGTTTCCATTAGGTTTGCAGTAAGTACTTTGGTGTAAAATTGAAATCTATACTATTAGTATTGTCAAAGCATTGCATGCACTGTGATAACAACTTTTTTGTCTTGATGTTTAAAGGCAGGGAACAACTTTCAAACCACACAGAATCATGTGGGAAGTTAACTTAAAATGTTTCCATCAGGTTTGCACTCTGCACTATTCTGGAATATTGAAATGTATACTACTTTAATGTCAGTACCTTGTATGCACTGAGAAATCCACTTTTTTGTCTTTATGTGCAGACCCATGAAACAACTTTCAGGCATCTAAGAATCATGTGGGAAGTTAACCTGAGGTGTTTCCATTAGGATTGCAGTAAGAGGTTTGGTGTAAAATTGAAATGTATGCTATCAGTATTGTCAAAGCATTGTATGCACTCTGATAATAACTTGTTTGTCTTGATGCGTAGAGGCATGAAACAACTTTCAAGCTACTCTTAATCATGTGGGAAGTTAACCAAAGGTGTTTTCATTAGGTTTGCAGTCAAGACTTTTGAGTAGAATTGAAATGTATACTACTTTTATGTGAAAGCATTGTAAGCACTAAGATAACAACTTTTTTGTCTTTATGTGTAGAGGCACGAAACAACTTTGAAAATACTCATAATTATGTGGGAAGTTAACCTAAGGTGTTTCCATTAGGTTTGCAGTAAGTGCTTTGGTGTAAAATTGAAACGTATGCTATCAGTATTGTCAAAGCATTGTATGCATTGTGATAACAACTTTTTTGTCTTGATGTGTAAAGGCAGGAAACAACTTACAAACCACACAGAATCATGTGGGAAGTTAATCAAAGGTGTTTTCATTAGGTTTGCAGTCAGGACTTTTGAGTACAATTGAAATGTATACTACTTTTATATGAAATCATTGTAAGCACTGAGATAACAACTTTTTTGTCTTGATGTGTAAAAGCAGGAAACAACTTACAAACCACAGAGAATCATGTGGGAAGTTAACTTAAAATGTTTCCATCAGGTTTGCACTCTGCACTTTGGTTGAAAATTGACATGTATAGCACTTAATGTCAGAACATTGTATGCCCTAAGATAACAACTTTTTTGTCTTGATGTGTAGAGGCATGAGGCAAATTTCAAGCTACTCATAATCATGTGGGAAGTTAACCTAAGGTGTTTCCATTAGGTTTGCAGTAAGTACTTTCGTGTAAAATTGAAATGTATACTATTAGCATTGTCAAAGCATTGTATGCACTGTGATAACAACTTTTTTGTCTTGATGTGTAAAGGCAGGAAACAACTTTCAAACCACACAGAATCATGTGGGAAGTTAACCAAAGGTGTTTTCATTAGGTTTGCAGTCAGGACTTTTGAGTACATTTGAAATGTATACTACTTTTATGTGAAAGCATTGTAAGCACTGAGATATCAACTTTTTGTCTTTATGCGTAGAGGCACGAAACAACTATGAAGCTACTCATAATCACGTAGGAAGTTAACCTAAGGTGTTTCCATTAGGTTTGCAGTAAGTACTTTGGTGTAAAATTGAAATCTATACTATTAGTATTGTCAAAGCATTGTATGCACTGTGATAACAACTTTTTTGTCTTGATGTGTAAAGGCAGGAAACAACTTTCAAACCACACAGAATCATGTGGGAAGTTAACTTAAAATGTTTCCAACCAGGTTTGCACTCTGCACTTTACTGGAATATTGAAATGCATACTACTATAATGTCATACTTTGTACGCACTGAGAAATCCACTTTTTTGCCTTTATGTGCAGACCCATGAAACAACTTTCAGGCATCAAAGAATCATGTGGGAAGTTAACCTAAGGTGTTTCCATCAGGTTTGCACTCTGCACTTTGGTTGAAAATTGACATGTATAGCACTTTAATGTCAGAACATTGTATGCCCTAAGATAACAACTTTTTTGTCTTGATGTGTAGAGGCATGAGGCAACTTTCAAGCTACTCATAATCATGTGGGAAGTTAACCTAAGGTGTTTCCATTAGGTTTGCAGTAAGTACTTTGGTGTAAAATTGAATTGTATACTATAAGTATTGTCAAAGCATTGTATGCACTGTGATAACAACTTTTTTGTCTTGATGTGTAAAGGCAGGAAACAACTTTCAAACCACACAGAATCATGTGGGAAGTTAACCAAAGGTGTTTTCATTAGGTTTGCAGTCAGGACTTTTGAGTACAATTGAAATGTATACTACTTTTATGTGAAAGCATTGTAAGCACTGAGATATCAACTTTTTTGTCTTTATGCGTAGAGGCACGAAACAACTATGAAGCTACTCATAATCATGTGGGAAGTTAACCTAAGGTGTTTCCATTAGGTTTGCAGTAAGTACTTTGGTGTAAAATTGAAATCTATACTATTAGTATTGTCAAAGCATTGTATGCACTGTGATAACAACTTTTTTGTCTTGATGTGTAAAGGCAGGGAACAACTTTCAAACCACACAGAATCATGTGGGAAGTTAACTTAAAATGTTTCCATCAGGTTTGCACTCTGCACTATTCTGGAATATTGAAATGTATACTACTTTAATGTCAGTACCTTGTATGCACTGAGAAATCCACTTTTTTGTCTTTATGTGCAGACCCATGAAACAACTTTCAGGCATCTAAGAATCATGTGGGAAGTTAACCTGAGGTGTTTCCATTAGGATTGCAGTAAGAGGTTTGGCATAAAATTGAAATGTATGCTATCAGTATTGTGAAAGCATTGTATGCACTCTGATAATAACTTGTTTGTCTTGATGCGTAGAGGCAGGAAACAACTTTCAAGCTACTCTTAATCATGTGGGAAGTTAACCAAAGGTGTTTTCATTAGGTTTGCAGTCAAGACTTTTGAGTAGAATTGAAATGTATACTACTTTTATGTGAAAGCATTGTAAGCACTGAGATAACAACTTTTTTGTCTTTATGTGTAGAGGCACGAAACAACTTTGAAAATACTCATAATTATGTGGGAAATAACCTAAGGTGTTTCCATTAGGCTTGCAGTAAGTGCTTTGGTGTAAAATTGAAACGTATGCTATCAGTATTGTCAAAGCATTGTATGCACTGTGATAACAACTTTTTTGTCTTGATGTGTAAAGGCAGGAAACAACTTACAAACCACACAGAATCATGTGGGAAGTTAATCAAAGGTGTTTTCATTAGGTTTGCAGTCAGGACTTTTGAGTACAATTGAAATGTATACTACTTTTATATGAAATCATTGTAAGCACTGAGATAACAACTTTTTTGTCTTGATGTGTAAAAGCAGGAAACAACTTACAAACCACAGAGAATCATGTGGGAAGTTAACTTAAAATGTTTCCATCAGGTTTGCACTCTGCACTTTGGTTGAAAATTGACATGTATAGCACTTAATGTCAGAACATTGTATGCCCTAAGATAACAACTTTTTTGTCTTGATGTTGAGAGGCATGAGGCAACTTTCAAGCTACTCATAATCATGTGGGAAGTTAACCTAAGGTGTTTCCATTAGGTTTGCAGTAAGTACTTTCGTGTAAAATTGAAATGTATACTATTAGCATTGTCAAAGCATTGTATGCACTGTGATAACAACTTTTTTGTCTTGATGTGTAAAGGCAGGAAACAACTTTCAAACCACACAGAATCATGTGGGAAGTTAACCAAAGGTGTTTTCATTAGGTTTGCAGTCAAGACTTTTGAGTAGAATTGAAATGTACACTACTTTTATGTGAAAGCATTGTAAGCACTGAGATAACAACTTTTTTGTCTTTATGTGTAGAGGCACGAAACAACTTTGAAAATACTCATAATTATGTGGGAAATAACATAAGGTGTTTCCATTAAGCTTGCAGTAAGTGCTTTGGTGTAAAATTGAAACGTATGCTATCAGTATTGTCAAAGCATTGTATGCACTGTGATAACAACTTTTTTGTCTTGATGTGTAAAGGCAGGAAACAACTTACAAACCACACAGAATCATGTGGGAAGTTAATCAAAGGTGTTTTCATTAGGTTTGCAGTCAGGACTTTTGAGTACAATTGAAATGTATACTACTTTTATATGAAATCATTGTAAGCACTGAGATAACAACTTTTTTGTCTTGATGTGTAAAAGCAGGAAACAACTTTCAAACCACACAGAATCATGTGGGAAGTTAACTTAAAATGTTTCCATCAGGTTTGCACTCTGCACTTTACTGGAATATTGAAATGCATACTACTATAATGTCATACATTGTACACACTGAGAAATCCACTTTTTTGCCTTTATGTGCAGACCCATGAAACAACTTTCAGGCATCAAAGAATCATGTGGGAAGTTAACCTAAGGTGTTTCCATCAGGTTTGCAGTAAGTACTTTGGTTGAAAATTGACATGTATAGCACTTTAATGTCAGAACATTGTATGCCCTAAGATAACAACTTTTTTGTCTTGATGTGTAGAGGCATGAGGCAACTTTCAAGCTACTCATAATCATGTGGGAAGTTAACCTAAGGTGTTTCCATTAGGTTTGCAGTAAGTACTTTGGTGTAAAATTGAATTGTATACTATAAGTATTGTCAAAGCATTGTATGCACTGTGATAACAACTTTTTTGTCTTGATGTGTAAAGGCAGGAAACAACTTTCAAACCACACAGAATCATGTGGGAAGTTAACCAAAGGTGTTTTCATTAGGTTTGCAGTCAAGACTTTTGAGTAGAATTGAAATGTATACTACTTTTATGTGAAAGCATTGTAAGCACTGAGATAACAACTTTTTTGTCTTTATGTGTAGAGGCACGAAACAACTTTGAAAATAATCATAATTATGTGGGAAATAACCTAAGGTGTTTCCATTAGGCTTGCAGTAAGTGCTTTGGTGTAAAATTGAAACGTATGCTATCAGTATTGTCAAAGCATTGTATGCACTGTGATAACAACTTTTTTGTCTTGATGTGTAAAGGCAGGAAACAACTTACAAACCACACAGAATCATGTGGGAAGTTAATCAAAGGTGTTTTCATTAGGTTTGCAGTCAGGACTTTTGAGTACAATTGAAATGTATACTACTTTTATATGAAATCATTGTAAGCACTGAGATAACAACTTTTTTGTCTTGATGTGTAAAAGCAGGAAACAACTTTCAAACCACACAGAATCATGTGGGAAGTTAACTTAAAATGTTTCCATCAGGTTTGCACTCTGCACTATTCTGGAATATTGAAATGTATACTACTTTAATGTCGGTACCTTGTATGCACTGAGAAATCCACTTTTTTGTCTTTATGTGCAGACCCATGAAACAACTTTCAGGCATCTAAGAATCATGTGGGAAGTTAACCTGAGGTGTTTCCATTAGGATTGCAGTAAGAGGTTTGGTGTAAAATTGAAATGTATGCTATCAGTATTGTCAAAGCATTGTATGCACTCTGATAATAACTTGTTTGTCTTGATGCGTAGAGGCATGAAACAACTTTCAAGCTACTCTTAATCATGTGGGAAGTTAACCAAAGGTGTTTTCATTAGGTTTGCAGTCAAGACTTTCGTGTAAAATTGAAATGTATACTATTAGCATTGTCAAAGCATTGTATGCACTGTGATAACAACTTTTTTGTCTTGATGTGTAAAGGCAGGAAACAACTTTCAAACCACACAGAATCATGTGGGAAGTTAACTTAAAATGTTTCCATCAGGTTTGCACTCTGCACTTTACTGGAATATTGAAATGCATACTACTATAATGTCATACATTGTACGCCCTGAGAAATCCACTTTTTTGCCTTTATGTGCAGACCCATGAAACAACTTTCAGGCATCAAAGAATCATGTGGGAAGTTAACCTAAGGTGTTTCCATCAGGTTTGCAGTAAGTACTTTGGTTGAAAATTGACATGTATAGCACTTTAATGTCAGAACATTGTATGCCCTAAGATAACAACTTTTTTGTCTTGATGTGTAGAGGCATGAGGCAACTTTCAAGCTACTCATAATCATGTGGGAAGTTAACCTAAGGTGTTTCCATTAGGTTTGCAGTAAGTACTTTGGTGTAAAATTGAATTGTATACTATAAGTATTGTCAAAGCATTGTATGCACTGTGATAACAACTTTTTTGTCTTGATGTGTAAAGGCAGGAAACAACTTTCAAACCACACAGAATCATGTGGGAAGTTAACCAAAGGTGTTTTCATTAGGTTTGCAGTCAGGACTTTTGAGTACAATTGAAATGTATACTACTTTTATGTGAAAGCATTGTAAGCACTGAGATATCAACTTTTTTGTCTTTATGCGTAGAGGCACGAAACAACTATGAAGCTACGCATAATCATGTGGGAAGTTAACCTAAGGTGTTTCCATTAGGTTTGCAGTAAGTACTTTGGTGTAAAATTGAAATCTATACTATTAGTATTGTCAAAGCATTGTATGCACTGTGATAACAACTTTTTTGTCTTGATGTGTAAAGGCAGGGAACAACTTTCAAACCACACAGAATCATGTGGGAAGTTAACTTAAAATGTTTCCATCAGGTTTGCACTCTGCACTATTCTGGAATATTGAAATGTATACTACTTTAATGTCAGTACCTTGTATGCACTGAGAAATCCACTTTTTTGTCTTTATGTGCAGACCCATGAAACAACTTTCAGGCATCTAAGAATCATGTGGGATGTTAACCTGAGGTGTTTCCATTAGGATTGCAGTAAGAGGTTTGGTGTAAAATTGAAATGTATGCTATCAGTATTGTCAAAGCATTGTATGCACTCTGATAATAACTTGTTTGTCTTGATGCGTAGAGGCATGAAACAACTTTCAAGCTACTCTTAATCATGTGGGAAGTTAACCAAAGGTGTTTTCATTAGGTTTGCAGTCAAGACTTTTGAGTAGAATTGAAATGTATACTACTTTTATGTGAAAGCATTGTAAGCACTGAGATAACAACTTTTTTGTCTTTATGTGTAGAGGCACGAAACAACTTTGAAAATACTCATAATTATGTGGGAAGTTAACCTAAGGTGTTTCCATTAGGTTTGCAGTAAGTGCTTTGGTGTAAAATTGAAACGTATGCTATCAGTATTGTCAAAGCATTGTATGCACTGTGATAACAACTTTTTTGTCTTGATGTGTAAAGGCAGGAAACAACTTACAAACCACACAGAATCATGTGGGAAGTTAATCAAAGGTGTTTTCATTAGGTTTGCAGTCAGGACTTTTGAGTACAATTGAAATGTATACTACTTTTATATGAAATCATTGTAAGCACTGAGATAACAACTTTTTTGTCTTGATGTGTAAAAGCAGGAAACAACTTACAAACCACAGAGAATCATGTGGGAAGTTAACTTAAAATGTTTCCATCAGGTTTGCACTCTGCACTTTGGTTGAAAATTGACATGTATAGCACTTAATGTCAGAACATTGTATGCCCTAAGATAACCACTTTTTTGTCTTGATGTGTAGAGGCATGAGGCAACTTTCAAGCTACTCATAATCATGTGGGAAGTTAACCTAAGGTGTTTCCATTAGGTTTGCAGTAAGTACTTTCGTGTAAAATTGAAATGTATACTATTGTCAAAGCATTGTATGCACTGTGATAACAACTTTTTTGTCTTGATGTGTAAAGGCAGGAAACAACTTTCAAACCACACAGAATCATGTGGGAAGTTAACTTAAAATGTTTCCATCAGGTTTGCACTCTGCACTTTACTGGAATATTGAAATGCATACTACTATAATGTCATACATTGTACGCACTGAGAAATCCACTTTTTTGCCTTTATGTGCAGACCCATGAAACAACTTTCAGGCATCAAAGAATCATGTGGGAAGTTAACCTAAGGTGTTTCCATCAGGTTTGCAGTAAGTACTTTGGTTGAAAATTGACATGTATAGCACTTTAATGTCAGAACATTGTATGCCCTAAGATAACAACTTTTTTGTCTTGATGTGTAGAGGCATGAGGCAACTTTCAAGCTACTCATAATCATGTGGGAAGTTAACCTAAGGTGTTTCCATTAGGTTTGCAGTAAGTACTTTGGTGTAAAATTGAATTGTATACTATAAGTATTGTCAAAGCATTGTATGCACTGTGATAACAACTTTTTTGTCTTGATGTGTAAAGGCAGGAAACAACTTTCAAACCACACAGAATCATGTGGGAAGTTAACCAAAGGTGTTTTCATTAGGTTTGCAGTCAGGACTTTTGAGTACAATTGAAATGTATACTACTTTTATGTGAAAGCATTGTAAGCACTGAGATATCAACTTTTTTGTCTTTATGCGTAGAGGCACGAAACAACTATGAAGCTACGCATAATCATGTGGGAAGTTAACCTAAAGTGTTTCCATTAGGTTTGCAGTAAGTGCTTTGGTGTAAAATTGAAACGTATGCTATCAGTATTGTCAAAGCATTGTATGCATTGTGATAACAACTTTTTTGTCTTGATGTGTAAAGGCAGGAAACAACTTACAAACCACACAGAATCATGTGGGAAGTTAACTTAAAATGTTTCCATCAGGTTTGCACTCTGCACTTTACTGGAATATTGAAATGCATACTACTATAATGTCATACATTGTACGCACTGAGAAATCCACTTTTTTGCCTGTATGTGCAGACCCATGAAACAACTTTCAGGCATCAAAGAATCATGTGGGAAGTTAACCTAAGGTGTTTCCATCAGGTTTGCAGTAAGTACTTTGGTTGAAAATTGACATGTATAGCACTTTAATGTCAGAACATTGTATGCCCTAAGATAACAACTTTTTTGTCTTGATGTGTAGAGGCATGAGGCAACTTTCAAGCTACTCATAATCATGTGGGAAGTTAACCTAAGGTGTTTCCATTAGGTTTGCAGTAAGTACTTTGGTGTAAAATTGAATTGTATACTATAAGTATTGTCAAAGCATTGTATGCACTGTGATAACAACTTTTTTGTCTTGATGTGTAAAAGCAGGAAACAACTTTCAAACCACACATAATCATGTGGGAAGTTAACTTAAAATGTTTCCATCAGGTTTGCACTCTGCACTATTCTGGAATATTGAAATGTATACTACTTTAATGTCAGTACCTTGTATGCACTGAGAAATCCACTTTTTTGTCTTTATGTGCAGACCCATGAAACAACTTTCAGGCATCTAAGAATCATGTGGGAAGTTAACCTGAGGTGTTTCCATTAGGATTGCAGTAAGAGGTTTGGTGTAAAATTGAAATGTATGCTATCAGTATTGTCAAAGCATTGTATGCACTCTGATAATAACTTGTTTGTCTTGATGCGTAGAGGCATGAAACAACTTTCAAGCTACTCTTAATCATGTGGGAAGTTAACCAAAGGTGTTTTCATTAGGTTTGCAGTCAAGACTTTTGAGTAGAATTGAAATGTATACTACTTTTATGTGAAAGCATTGTAAGCACTGAGATAACAACTTTTTTGTCTTTATGTGTAGAGGCACGAAACAACTTTGAAAATACTCATAATTATGTGGGAAGTTAACCTAAGGTGTTTCCATTAGGTTTGCAGTAAGTGCTTTGGTGTAAAATTGAAACGTATGCTATCAGTATTGTCAAAGCATTGTATGCACTGTGATAACAACTTTTTTGTCTTGATGTGTAAAGGCAGGAAACAACTTACAAACCACACAGAATCATGTGGGAAGTTAATCAAAGGTGTTTTCATTAGGTTTGCAGTCAGGACTTTTGAGTACAATTGAAATGTATACTACTTTTATATGAAATCATTGTAAGCACTGAGATAACGACTTTTTTGTCTTGATGTGTAAAAGCAGGAAACAACTTACAAACCACAGAGAATCATGTGGGAAGTTAACTTAAAATGTTTCCATCAGGTTTGCACTCTGCACTTTGGTTGAAAATTGACATGTATAGCACTTAATGTCAGAACATTGTATGCCCTAAGATAACCACTTTTTTGTCTTGATGTGTAGAGGCATGAGGCAACTTTCAAGCTACTCATAATCATGTGGGAAGTTAACCTAAGGTGTTTCCATTAGGTTTGCAGTAAGTACTTTCGTGTAAAATTGAAATGTATACTATTAGCATTGTCAAAGCATTGTATGCACTGTGATAACAACTTTTTTGTCTTGATGTGTAAAGGCAGGAAACAACTTTCAAACCACACAGAATCATGTGGGAAGTTAACTTAAAATGTTTCCATCAGGTTTGCACTCTGCACTTTACTGGAATATTGAAATGCATACTACTATAATGTCATACATTGTACGCCCTGAGAAATCCACTTTTTTGCCTTTATGTGCAGACCCATGAAACAACTTTCAGGCATCAAAGAATCATGTGGGAAGTTAACCTAAGGTGTTTCCATCAGGTTTGCAGTAAGTACTTTGGTTGAAAATTGACATGTATAGCACTTTAATGTCAGAACATTGTATGCCCTAAGATAACAACTTTTTTGTCTTGATGTGTAAAGGCAGGAAACAACTTTCAAACCACACAGAATCATGTGGGAAGTTAACCAAAGGTGTTTTCATTAGGTTTGCAGTCAGGACTTTTGAGTACAATTGAAATGTATACTACTTTTATGTGAAAGCATTGTAAGCACTGAGATATCAACTTTTTTGTCTTTATGCGTAGAGGCACGAAACAACTATGAAGCTACGCATAATCATGTGGGAAGTTAACCTAAGGTGTTTCCATTAGGTTTGCAGTAAGTACTTTGGTGTAAAATTGAAATCTATACTATTAGTATTGTCAAAGCATTGTATGCACTGTGATAACAACTTTTTTGTCTTGATGTGTAAAGGCAGGGAACAACTTTCAAACCACACAGAATCATGTGGGAAGTTAACTTAAAATGTTTCCATCAGGTTTGCACTCTGCACTATTCTGGAATATTGAAATGTATACTACTTTAATGTCAATTTTCAACCAATTTTCAGTGTATGCACTGAGAAATCCACTTTTTTGTCTTTATGTGCAGACCCATGAAACAACTTTCAGGCATCTAAGAATCATGTGGGAAGTTAACCTGAGGTGTTTCCATTAGGATTGCAGTAAGAGGTTTGGTGTAAAATTGAAATGTATGCTATCAGTATTGTCAAAGCATTGTATGCACTCTGATAATAACTTGTTTGTCTTGATGCGTAGAGGCATGAAACAACTTTCAAGCTACTCTTAATCATGTGGGAAGTTAACCAAAGGTGTTTTCATTAGGTTTGCAGTCAAGACTTTTGAGTAGAATTGAAATGTATACTACTTTTATGTGAAAGCATTGTAAGCACTAAGATAACAACTTTTTTGTCTTTATGTGTAGAGGCACGAAACAACTTTGAAAATACTCATAATTATGTGGGAAGTTAACCTAAGGTGTTTCCATTAGGTTTGCAGTAAGTGCTTTGGTGTAAAATTGAAACGTATGCTATCAGTATTGTCAAAGCATTGTATGCATTGTGATAACAACTTTTTTGTCTTGATGTGTAAAGGCAGGAAACAACTTACAAACCACACAGAATCATGTGGGAAGTTAATCAAAGGTGTTTTCATTAGGTTTGCAGTCAGGACTTTTGAGTACAATTGAAATGTATACTACTTTTATATGAAATCATTGTAAGCACTGAGATAACAACTTTTTTGTCTTGATGTGGAAAAGCAGGAAACAACTTACAAACCACAGAGAATCATGTGGGAAGTTAACTTAAAATGTTTCCATCAGGTTTGCACTCTGCACTTTGGTTGAAAATTGACATGTATAGCACTTAATGTCAGAACATTGTATGCCCTAAGATAACAACTTTTTTGTCTTGATGTGTAGAGGCATGAGGCAAATTTCAAGCTACTCATAATCATGTGGGAAGTTAACCTAAGGTGTTTCCATTAGGTTTGCAGTAAGTACTTTCGTGTAAAATTGAAATGTATACTATTAGCATTGTCAAATCATTGTATGCACTGTGATAACAACTTTTTTGTCTTGATGTGTAAAGGCAGGAAACAACTTTCAAACCACACAGAATCATGTGGGAAGTTAACTTAAAATGTTTCCATCAGGTTTGCACTCTGCACTTTACTGGAATATTGAAATGCATACTGCTATAATGTCATACATTGTACGCACTGAGAAATCCACTTTTTTGCCTTTATGTGCAGACCCATGAAACAACTTTCAGGCATCAAAGAATCATGTGGGAAGTTAACCTAAGGTGTTTCCATCAGGTTTGCAGTAAGTACTTTGGTTGAAAATTGACATGTATAGCACTTTAATGTCAGAACATTGTATGCCCTAAGATAACAACTTTTTTGTCTTGATGTGTAGAGGCATGAGGCAACTTTCAAGCTACTCATAATCATGTGGGAAGTTAACCTAAGGTGTTTCCATTAGGTTTGCAGTAAGTACTTTGGTGTAAAATTGAATTGTATACTATAAGTATTGTCAAAGCATTGTATGCACTGTGATAACAACTTTTTTGTCTTGATGTGTAAAGGCAGGAAACAACTTTCAAACCACACAGAATCATGTGGGAAGTTAACCAAAGGTGTTTTCATTAGGTTTGCAGTCAGGACTTTTGAGTACAATTGAAATGTATACTACTTTTATGTGAAAGCATTGTAAGCACTGAGATATCAACTTTTTTGTCTTTATGCGTAGAGGCACGAAACAACTATGAAGCTACGCATAATCATGTGGGAAGTTAACCTAAGGTGTTTCCATTAGGTTTGCAGTAAGTACTTTGGTGTAAAATTGAAATCTATACTATTAGTATTGTCAAAGCATTGTATGCACTGTGATAACAACTTTTTTGTCTTGATGTGTAAAGGCAGGAAACAACTTTCAAACCACACAGAATCATGTGGGAAGTTAACCAAAGGTGTTTTCATTAGGTTTGCAGTCAGGACTTTTGAGTACAATTGAAATGTATACTACTTTTATGTGAAAGCATTGTAAGCACTGAGATATCAACTTTTTTGTCTTTATGCGTAGAGGCACGAAACAACTATGAAGCTACTCATAATCATGTGGGAAGTTAACCTAAGGTGTTTCCATTAGGTTTGCAGTAAGTACTTTGGTGTAAAATTGAAATCTATACTATTAGTATTGTCAAAGCATTGTATGCACTGTGATAACAACTTTTTTGTCTTGATGTGTAAAGGCAGGGAACAACTTTCAAACCACACAGAATCATGTGGGAAGTTAACTTAAAATGTTTCCATCAGGTTTGCACTCTGCACTATTCTGGAATATTGAAATGTATACTACTTTAATGTCAGTACCTTGTATGCACTGAGAAATCCACTTTTTTGTCTTTATGTGCAGACCCATGAAACAACTTTCAGGCATCTAAGAATCATGTGGGAAGTTAACCTGAGGTGTTTCCATTAGGATTGCAGTAAGAGGTTTGGTGTAAAATTGAAATGTATGCTATCAGTATTGTCAAAGCATTGTATGCACTCTGATAATAACTTGTTTGTCTTGCTGCGTAGAGGCATGAAACAACTTTCAAGCTACTCTTAATCATGTGGGAAGTTAACCAAAGGTGTTTTCATTAGGTTTGCAGTCAAGACTTTTGAGTAGAATTGAAATGTATACTACTTTTATGTGAAAGCATTGTAAGCACTAAGATAACAACTTTTTTGTCTTTATGTGTAGAGGCACGAAACAACTTTGAAAATACTCATAATTATGTGGGAAGTTAACCTAAGGTGTTTCCATTAGGTTTGCAGTAAGTGCTTTGGTGTAAAATTGAAACGTATGCTATCAGTATTGACAAAGCATTGTATGCACTGTGATAACAACTTTTTTGTCTTGATGTGTAAAGGCAGGAAACAACTTACAAACCACACAGAATCATGTGGGAAGTTAATCAAAGGTGTTTTCATTAGGTTTGCAGTCAGGACTTTTGAGTACAATTGAAATGTATACTACTTTTATATGAAATCATTGTAAGCACTGAGATAACAACTTTTTTGTCTTGATGTGTAAAAGCAGGAAACAACTTACAAACCACAGAGAATCATGTGGGAAGTTAACTTAAAATGTTTCCATCAGGTTTGCACTCTGCACTTTGGTTGAAAATTGACATGTATAGCACTTAATGTCAGAACATTGTATGCCCTAAGATAACCACTTTTTTGTCTTGATGTGTAGAGGCATGAGGCAACTTTCAAGCTACTCATAATCATGTGGGAAGTTAACCTAAGGTGTTTCCATTAGGTTTGCAGTAAGTACTTTCGTGTAAAATTGAAATGTATACTATTGTCAAAGCATTGTATGCACTGTGATAACAACTTTTTTGTCTTGATGTGTAAAGGCAGGAAACAACTTTCAAACCACACAGAATCATGTGGGAAGTTAACTTAAAATGTTTCCATCAGGTTTGCACTCTGCACTTTACTGGAATATTGAAATGCATACTACTATAATGTCATACATTGTACGCACTGAGAAATCCACTTTTTTGCCTTTATGTGCAGACCCATGAAACAACTTTCA
The DNA here is from genome assembly GCF_030028105.1 of Mobula birostris. Taxonomy (NCBI): domain Eukaryota; kingdom Metazoa; phylum Chordata; class Chondrichthyes; order Myliobatiformes; family Myliobatidae; genus Mobula; species Mobula birostris. The sequence continues at coordinate 217,245 of NW_027278345.1, forward strand.
GGCATCAAAGAATCATGTGGGAAGTTAACCGAAGGTGTTTCCATCAGGTTTGCAGTAAGTACTTTGGTTGAAAATTGACATGTATAGCACTTTAATGTCAGAACATTGTATGCCCTAAGATAACAACTTTTTTGTCTTGATGTGTAGAGGCATGAGGCAACTTTCAAGCTACTCATAATCATGTGGGAAGTTAACCTAAGGTGTTTCCATTAGGTTTGCAGTAAGTACTTTGGTGTAAAATTGAATTGTATACTATAAGTATTGTCAAAGCATTGTATGCACTGTGATAACAACTTTTTTGTCTTGATGTGTAAAGGCAGGAAACAACTTTCAAACCACACAGAATCATGTGGGAAGTTAACCAAAGGTGTTTTCATTAGGTTTGCAGTCAGGACTTTTGAGTACAATTGAAATGTATACTACTTTTATGTGAAAGCATTGTAAGCACTGAGATATCAACTTTTTTGTCTTTATGCGTAGAGGCACGAAACAACTATGAAGCTACGCATAATCATGTGGGAAGTTAACCTAAGGTGTTTCCATTAGGTTTGCAGTAAGTGCTTTGGTGTAAAATTGAAACGTATGCTATCAGTATTGTCAAAGCATTGTATGCATTGTGATAACAACTTTTTTGTCTTGATGTGTAAAGGCAGGAAACAACTTACAAACCACACAGAATCATGTGGGAAGTTAACTTAAAATGTTTCCATCAGGTTTGCACTCTGCACTTTACTGGAATATTGAAATGCATACTACTATAATGTCATACATTGTACGCACTGAGAAATCCACTTTTTTGCCTGTATGTGCAGACCCATGAAACAACTTTCAGGCATCAAAGAATCATGTGGGAAGTTAACCTAAGGTGTTTCCATCAGGTTTGCAGTAAGTACTTTGGTTGAAAATTGACATGTATAGCACTTTAATGTCAGAACATTGTATGCCCTAAGATAACAACTTTTTTGTCTTGATGTGTAGAGGCATGAGGCAACTTTCAAGCTACTCATAATCATGTGGGAAGTTAACCTAAGGTGTTTCCATTAGGTTTGCAGTAAGTACTTTGGTGTAAAATTGAATTGTATACTATAAGTATTGTCAAAGCATTGTATGCACTGTGATAACAACTTTTTTGTCTTGATGTGTAAAAGCAGGAAACAACTTTCAAACCACACAGAATCATGTGGGAAGTTAACTTAAAATGTTTCCATCAGGTTTGCACTCTGCACTATTCTGGAATATTGAAATGTATACTACTTTAATGTCAGTACCTTGTATGCACTGAGAAATCCACTTTTTTGTCTTTATGTGCAGACCCATGAAACAACTTTCAGGCATCTAAGAATCATGTGGGAAGTTAACCTGAGGTGTTTCCATTAGGATTGCAGTAAGAGGTTTGGTGTAAAATTGAAATGTATGCTATCAGTATTGTCAAAGCATTGTATGCACTCTGATAATAACTTATTTGTCTTGATGCGTAGAGGCATGAAACAACTTTCAAGCTACTCTTAATCATGTGGGAAGTTAACCAAAGGTGTTTTCATTAGGTTTGCAGTCAAGACTTTTGAGTAGAATTGAAATGTATACTACTTTTATGTGAAAGCATTGTAAGCACTGAGATAACAACTTTTTTGTCTTTATGTGTAGAGGCACGAAACAACTTTGAAAATACTCATAATTATGTGGGAAGTTAACCTAAGGTGTTTCCATTAGGTTTGCAGTAAGTGCTTTGGTGTAAAATTGAAACGTATGCTATCAGTATTGTCAAAGCATTGTATGCACTGTGATAACAACTTTTTTGTCTTGATGTGTAAAGGCAGGAAACAACTTACAAACCACACAGAATCATGTGGGAAGTTAATCAAAGGTGTTTTCATTAGGTTTGCAGTCAGGACTTTTGAGTACAATTGAAATGTATACTACTTTTATATGAAATCATTGTAAGCACTGAGATAACGACTTTTTTGTCTTGATGTGTAAAAGCAGGAAACAACTTACAAACCACAGAGAATCATGTGGGAAGTTAACTTAAAATGTTTCCATCAGGTTTGCACTCTGCACTTTGGTTGAAAATTGACATGTATAGCACTTAATGTCAGAACATTGTATGCCCTAAGATAACCACTTTTTTGTCTTGATGTGTAGAGGCATGAGGCAACTTTCAAGCTAGTCATAATCATGTGGGAAGTTAACCTAAGGTGTTTCCATTAGGTTTGCAGTAAGTACTTTCGTGTAAAATTGAAATGTATACTATTAGCATTGTCAAAGCATTGTATGCACTGTGATAACAACTTTTTTGTCTTGATGTGTAAAGGCAGGAAACAACTTTCAAACCACACAGAATCATGTGGGAAGTTAACTTAAAATGTTTCCATCAGGTTTGCACTCTGCACTTTACTGGAATATTGAAATGCATACTACTATAATGTCATACATTGTACGCCCTGAGAAATCCACTTTTTTGCCTTTATGTGCAGACCCATGAAACAACTTTCAGGCATCAAAGAATCATGTGGGAAGTTAACCTAAGGTGTTTCCATCAGGTTTGCAGTAAGTACTTTGGTTGAAAATTGACATGTATAGCACTTTAATGTCAGAACATTGTATGCCCTAAGATAACAACTTTTTTGTCTTGATGTGTAGAGGCATGAGGCAACTTTCAAGCTACTCATAATCATGTGGGAAGTTAACCTAAGGTGTTTCCATTAGGTTTGCAGTAAGTACTTTGGTGTAAAATTGAATTGTATACTATAAGTATTGTCAAAGCATTGTATGCACTGTGATAACAACTTTTTTGTCTTGATGTGTAAAGGCAGGAAACAACTTTCAAACCACACAGAATCATGTGGGAAGTTAACCAAAGGTGTTTTCATTAGGTTTGCAGTCAGGACTTTTGAGTACAATTGAAATGTATACTACTTTTATGTGAAAGCATTGTAAGCACTGAGATATCAACTTTTTTGTCTTTATGCGTAGAGGCACGAAACAACTATGAAGCTACGCATAATCATGTGGGAAGTTAACCTAAGGTGTTTCCATTAGGTTTGCAGTAAGTACTTTGGTGTAAAATTGAAATCTATACTATTAGTATTGTCAAAGCATTGTATGCATTGTGATAACAACTTTTTTGTCTTGATGTGTAAAGGCAGGAAACAACTTACAAACCACACAGAATCATGTGGGAAGTTAATCAAAGGTGTTTTCATTAGGTTTGCAGTCAGGACTTTTGAGTACAATTGAAATGTATACTACTTTTATATGAAATCATTGTAAGCACTGAGATAACAACTTTTTTGTCTTGATGTGTAAAAGCAGGAAACAACTTACAAACCACAGAGAATCATGTGGGAAGTTAACTTAAAATGTTTCCATCAGGTTTGCACTCTGCACTTTGGTTGAAAATTGACATGTATAGCACTTAATGTCAGAACATTGTATGCCCTAAGATAACAACTTTTTTGTCTTGATGTGTAGAGGCATGAGGCAAATTTCAAGCTACTCATAATCATGTGGGAAGTTAACCTAAGGTGTTTCCATTAGGTTTGCAGTAAGTACTTTCGTGTAAAATTGAAATGTATACTATTAGCATTGTCAAATCATTGTATGCACTGTGATAACAACTTTTTTGTCTTGATGTGTAAAGGCAGGAAACAACTTTCAAACCACACAGAATCATGTGGGAAGTTAACTTAAAATGTTTCCATCAGGTTTGCACTCTGCACTTTACTGGAATATTGAAATGCATACTACTATAATGTCATACATTGTACGCACTGAGAAATCCACTTTTTTGCCTTTATGTGCAGACCCATGAAACAACTTTCAGGCATCAAAGAATCATGTGGGAAGTTAACCTAAGGTGTTTCCATCAGGTTTGCAGTAAGTACTTTGGTTGAAAATTGACATGTATAGCACTTTAATGTCAGAACATTGTATGCCCTAAGATAACAACTTTTTTGTCTTGATGTGTAGAGGCATGAGGCAACTTTCAAGCTACTCATAATCATGTGGGAAGTTAACCTAAGGTGTTTCCATTAGGTTTGCAGTAAGTACTTTGGTGTAAAATTGAATTGTATACTATAAGTATTGTCAAAGCATTGTATGCACTGTGATAACAACTTTTTTGTCTTGATGTGTAAAAGCAGGAAACAACTTTCAAACCACACAGAATCATGTGGGAAGTTAACTTAAAATGTTTCCATCAGGTTTGCACTCTGCACTATTCTGGAATATTGAAATGTATACTACTTTAATGTCAGTACCTTGTATGCACTGAGAAATCCACTTTTTTGTCTTTATGTGCAGACCCATGAAACAACTTTCAGGCATCTAAGAATCATGTGGGAAGTTAACCTGAGGTGTTTCCATTAGGATTGCAGTAAGAGGTTTGGTGTAAAATTGAAATGTATGCTATCAGTATTGTCAAAGCATTGTATGCACTCTGATAATAACTTATTTGTCTTGATGCGTAGAGGCATGAAACAACTTTCAAGCTACTCTTAATCATGTGGGAAGTTAACCAAAGGTGTTTTCATTAGGTTTGCAGTCAAGACTTTTGAGTAGAATTGAAATGTATACTACTTTTATGTGAAAGCATTGTAAGCACTGAGATAACAACTTTTTTGTCTTTATGTGTAGAGGCACGAAACAACTTTGAAAATACTCATAATTATGTGGGAAGTTAACCTAAGGTGTTTCCATTAGGTTTGCAGTAAGTGCTTTGGTGTAAAATTGAAACGTATGCTATCAGTATTGTCAAAGCATTGTATGCACTGTGATAACAACTTTTTTGTCTTGATGTGTAAAGGCAGGAAACAACTTACAAACCACACAGAATCATGTGGGAAGTTAATCAAAGGTGTTTTCATTAGGTTTGCAGTCAGGACTTTTGAGTACAATTGAAATGTATACTACTTTTATATGAAATCATTGTAAGCACTGAGATAACGACTTTTTTGTCTTGATGTGTAAAAGCAGGAAACAACTTACAAACCACAGAGAATCATGTGGGAAGTTAACTTAAAATGTTTCCATCAGGTTTGCACTCTGCACTTTGGTTGAAAATTGACATGTATAGCACTTAATGTCAGAACATTGTATGCCCTAAGATAACCACTTTTTTGTCTTGATGTGTAGAGGCATGAGGCAACTTTCAAGCTAGTCATAATCATGTGGGAAGTTAACCTAAGGTGTTTCCATTAGGTTTGCAGTAAGTACTTTCGTGTAAAATTGAAATGTATACTATTAGCATTGTCAAAGCATTGTATGCACTGTGATAACAACTTTTTTGTCTTGATGTGTAAAGGCAGGAAACAACTTTCAAACCACACAGAATCATGTGGGAAGTTAACTTAAAATGTTTCCATCAGGTTTGCACTCTGCACTTTACTGGAATATTGAAATGCATACTACTATAATGTCATACATTGTACGCCCTGAGAAATCCACTTTTTTGCCTTTATGTGCAGACCCATGAAACAACTTTCAGGCATCAAAGAATCATGTGGGAAGTTAACCTAAGGTGTTTCCATCAGGTTTGCAGTAAGTACTTTGGTTGAAAATTGACATGTATAGCACTTTAATGTCAGAACATTGTATGCCCTAAGATAACAACTTTTTTGTCTTGATGTGTAGAGGCATGAGGCAACTTTCAAGCTACTCATAATCATGTGGGAAGTTAACCTAAGGTGTTTCCATTAGGTTTGCAGTAAGTACTTTGGTGTAAAATTGAATTGTATACTATAAGTATTGTCAAAGCATTGTATGCACTGTGATAACAACTTTTTTGTCTTGATGTGTAAAGGCAGGAAACAACTTTCAAACCACACAGAATCATGTGGGAAGTTAACCAAAGGTGTTTTCATTAGGTTTGCAGTCAGGACTTTTGAGTACAATTGAAATGTATACTACTTTTATGTGAAAGCATTGTAAGCACTGAGATATCAACTTTTTTGTCTTTATGCGTAGAGGCACGAAACAACTATGAAGCTACGCATAATCATGTGGGAAGTTAACCTAAGGTGTTTCCATTAGGTTTGCAGTAAGTACTTTGGTGTAAAATTGAAATCTATACTATTAGTATTGTCAAAGCATTGTATGCATTGTGATAACAACTTTTTTGTCTTGATGTGTAAAGGCAGGAAACAACTTACAAACCACACAGAATCATGTGGGAAGTTAATCAAAGGTGTTTTCATTAGGTTTGCAGTCAGGACTTTTGAGTACAATTGAAATGTATACTACTTTTATATGAAATCATTGTAAGCACTGAGATAACAACTTTTTTGTCTTGATGTGTAAAAGCAGGAAACAACTTACAAACCACAGAGAATCATGTGGGAAGTTAACTTAAAATGTTTCCATCAGGTTTGCACTCTGCACTTTGGTTGAAAATTGACATGTATAGCACTTAATGTCAGAACATTGTATGCCCTAAGATAACAACTTTTTTGTCTTGATGTGTAGAGGCATGAGGCAAATTTCAAGCTACTCATAATCATGTGGGAAGTTAACCTAAGGTGTTTCCATTAGGTTTGCAGTAAGTACTTTCGTGTAAAATTGAAATGTATACTATTAGCATTGTCAAATCATTGTATGCACTGTGATAACAACTTTTTTGTCTTGATGTGTAAAGGCAGGAAACAACTTTCAAACCACACAGAATCATGTGGGAAGTTAACTTAAAATGTTTCCATCAGGTTTGCACTCTGCACTTTACTGGAATATTGAAATGCATACTACTATAATGTCATACATTGTAAGCACTGAGAAATCCACTTTTTTGCCTTTATGTGCAGACCCATGAAACAACTTTCAGGCATCAAAGAATCATGTGGGAAGTTAACCTAAGGTGTTTCCATCAGGTTTGCAGTAAGTACTTTGGTTGAAAATTGACATGTATAGCACTTTAATGTCAGAACATTGTATGCCCTAAGATAACAACTTTTTTGTCTTGATGTGTAGAGGCATGAGGCAACTTTCAAGCTACTCATAATCATGTGGGAAGTTAACCTAAGGTGTTTCCATTAGGTTTGCAGTAAGTACTTTGGTGTAAAATTGAATTGTATACTATAAGTATTGTCAAAGCATTGTATGCACTGTGATAACAACTTTTTTGTCTTGATGTGTAAAGGCAGGAAACAACTTTCAAACCACACAGAATCATGTGGGAAGTTAACCAAAGGTGTTTTCATTAGGTTTGCAGTCAGGACTTTTGAGTACAATTGAAATGTATACTACTTTTATGTGAAAGCATTGTAAGCACTGAGATATCAACTTTTTTGTCTTTATGCGTAGAGGCACGAAACAACTATGAAGCTACGCATAATCATGTGGGAAGTTAACCTAAGGTGTTTCCATTAGGTTTGCAGTAAGTACTTTGGTGTAAAATTGAAATCTATACTATTAGTATTGTCAAAGCATTGTATGCACTGTGATAACAACTTTTTTGTCTTGATGTGTAAAGGCAGGGAACAACTTTCAAACCACACAGAATCATGTGGGAAGTTAACTTAAAATGTTTCCATCAGGTTTGCACTCTGCACTATTCTGGAATATTGAAATGTATACTACTTTAATGTCAGTACCTTGTATGCACTGAGAAATCCACTTTTTTGTCTTTATGTGCAGACCCATGAAACAACTTTCAGGCATCTAAGATTCATGTGGGAAGTTAACCTGAGGTGTTTCCATTAGGATTGCAGTAAGAGGTTTGGTGTAAAATTGAAATGTATGCTATCAGTATTGTCAAAGCATTGTATGCACTCTGATAATAACTTGTTTGTCTTGATGCGTAGAGGCATGAAACAACTTTCAAGCTACTCTTAATCATGTGGGAAGTTAACCAAAGGTGTTTTCATTAGGTTTGCAGTCAAGACTTTTGAGTAGAATTGAAATGTATACTGCTTTTATGTGAAAGCATTGTAAGCACTAAGATAACAACTTTTTTGTCTTTATGTGTAGAGGCACGAAACAACTTTGAAAATACTCATAATTATGTGGGAAGTTAACCTAAGGTGTTTCCATTAGGTTTGCAGTAAGTGCTTTGGTGTAAAATTGAAACGTATGCTATCAGTATTGTCAAAGCATTGTATGCATTGTGATAACAACTTTTTTGTCTTGATGTGTAAAGGCAGGAAACAACTTACAAACCACACAGAATCATGTGGGAAGTTAACTTAAAATGTTTCCATCAGGTTTGCACTCTGCACTTTACTGGAATATTGAAATGCATACTACTATAATGTCATACATTGTACGCACTGAGAAATCCACTTTTTTGCCTTTATGTGCAGACCCATGACACAACTTTCAGGCATCAAAGAATCATGTGGGAAGTTAACCTAAGGTGTTTCCATCAGGTTTGCAGTAAGTACTTTGGTTGAAAATTGACATGTATAGCACTTTAATGTCAGAACATTGTATGCCCTAAGATAACAACTTTTTTGTCTTGATGTGTAGAGGCATGAGGCAACTTTCAAGCTACTCATAATCATGTGGGAAGTTAACCTAAGGTGTTTCCATTAGGTTTGCAGTAAGTACTTTGGTGTAAAATTGAATTGTATACTATAAGTATTGTCAAAGCATTGTATGCACTGTGATAACAACTTTTTTGTCTTGATGTGTAAAAGCAGGAAACAACTTTCAAACCACACAGAATCATGTGGGAAGTTAACTTAAAATGTTTCCATCAGGTTTGCACTCTGCACTATTCTGGAATATTGAAATGTATACTACTTTAATGTCAGTACCTTGTATGCACTGAGAAATCCACTTTTTTGTCTTTATGTGCAGACCCATGAAACAACTTTCAGGCATCTAAGAATCATGTGGGAAGTTAACCTGAGGTGTTTCCATTAGGATTGCAGTAAGAGGTTTGGTGTAAAATTGAAATGTATGCTATCAGTATTGTCAAAGCATTGTATGCACTCTGGTAATAACTTGTTTGTCTTGATGCGTAGAGGCATGAAACAACTTTCAAGCTACTCTTAATCATGTGGGAAGTTAACCAAAGGTGTTTTCATTAGGTTTGCAGTCAAGACTTTTGAGTAGAATTGAAATGTATACTACTTTTATGTGAAAGCATTGTAAGCACTAAGATAACAACTTTTTTGTCTTTATGTGTAGAGGCACGAAACAACTTTGAAAATACTCATAATTATGTGGGAAGTTAACCTAAGGTGTTTCCATTAGGTTTGCAGTAAGTGCTTTGGTGTAAAATTGAAACGTATGCTATCAGTATTGTCAAAGCATTGTATGCATTGTGATAACAACTTTTTTGTCTTGATGTGTAAAGGCAGGAAACAACTTACAAACCACACAGAATCATGTGGGAAGTTAATCAAAGGTGTTTTCATTAGGTTTGCAGTCAGGACTTTTGAGTACAATTGAAATGTATACTACTTTTATATGAAATCATTGTAAGCACTGAGATAACAACTTTTTTGTCTTGATGTGTAAAAGCAGGAAACAACTTACAAACCACAGAGAATCATGTGGGAAGTTAACTTAAAATGTTTCCATCAGGTTTGCACTCTGCACTTTGGTTGAAAATTGACATGTATAGCACTTAATGTCAGAACATTGTATGCCCTAAGATAACAACTTTTTTGTCTTGATGTGTAGAGGCATGAGGCAAATTTCAAGCTACTCATAATCATGTGGGAAGTTAACCTAAGGTGTTTCCATTAGGTTTGCAGTAAGTACTTTCGTGTAAAATTGAAATGTATACTATTAGCATTGTCAAATCATTGTATGCACTGTGATAACAACTTTTTTGTCTTGATGTGTAAAGGCAGGAAACAACTTTCAAACCACACAGAATCATGTGGGAAGTTAACTTAAAATGTTTCCATCAGGTTTGCACTCTGCACTTTACTGGAATATTGAAATGCATACTACTATAATGTCATACATTGTACGCACTGAGAAATCCACTTTTTTGCCTTTATGTGCAGACCCATGAAACAACTTTCAGGCATCAAAGAATCATGTGGGAAGTTAACCTAAGGTGTTTCCATCAGGTTTGGCAGTAAGTACTTTGGTTGAAAATTGACATGTATAGCACTTTAATGTCAGAACATTGTATGCCCTAAGATAACAACTTTTTTGTCTTGATGTGTAGAGGCATGAGGCAACTTTCAAGCTACTCATAATCATGTGGGAAGTTAACCTAAGGTGTTTCCATTAGGTTTGCAGTAAGTACTTTGGTGTAAAATTGAATTGTATACTATAAGTATTGTCAAAGCATTGTATGCACTGTGATAACAACTTTTTTGTCTTGATGTGTAAAGGCAGGAAACAACTTTCAAACCACACAGAATCATGTGGGAAGTTAACCAAAGGTGTTTTCATTAGGTTTGCAGTCAGGACTTTTGAGTACAATTGAAATGTATACTACTTTTATGTGAAAGCATTGTAAGCACTGAGATATCAACTTTTTTGTCTTTATGCGTAGAGGCACGAAACAACTATGAAGCTACGCATAATCATGTGGGAAGTTAACCTAAGGTGTTTCCATTAGGTTTGCAGTAAGTGCTTTGGTGTAAAATTGAAACGTATGCTATCAGTATTGTTAAAGCATTGTATGCATTGTGATAACAACTTTTTTGTCTTGATGTGTAAAGGCAGGAAACAACTTACAAACCACACAGAATCATGTGGGAAGTTAACTTAAAATGTTTCCATCAGGTTTGCACTCTGCACTTTACTGGAATATTGAAATGCATACTACTATAATGTCATACATTGTACGCACTGAGAAATCCACTTTTTTGCCTGTATGTGCAGACCCATGAAACAACTTTCAGGCATCAAAGAATCATGTGGGAAGTTAACCTAAGGTGTTTCCATCAGGTTTGCAGTAAGTACTTTGGTTGAAAATTGACATGTATAGCACTTTAATGTCAGAACATTGTATGCCCTAAGATAACAACTTTTTTGTCTTGATGTGTAGAGGCATGAGGCAACTTTCAAGCTACTCATAATCATGTGGGAAGTTAACCTAAGGTGTTTCCATTAGGTTTGCAGTAAGTACTTTGGTGTAAAATTGAATTGTATACTATAAGTATTGTCAAAGCATTGTATGCACTGTGATAACAACTTTTTTGTCTTGATGTGTAAAAGCAGGAAACAACTTTCAAACCACACAGAATCATGTGGGAAGTTAACTTAAAATGTTTCCATCAGGTTTGCACTCTGCACTATTCTGGAATATTGAAATGTATTCTACTTTAATGTCAGTACCTTGTATGCACTGAGAAATCCACTTTTTTGTCTTTATGTGCAGACCCATGAAACAACTTGCAGGCATCTAAGAATCATGTGGGAAGTTAACCTGAGGTGTTTCCATTAGGATTGCAGTAAGAGGTTTGGTGTAAAATTGAAATGTATGCTATCAGTATTGTCAAAGCATTGTATGCACTCTGATAATAACTTGTTTGTCTTGATGCGTAGAGGCATGAAACAACTTTCAAGCTACTCTTAATCATGTGGGAAGTTAACCAAAGGTGTTTTCATTAGGTTTGCAGTCAAGACTTTTGAGTAGAATTGAAATGTATACTACTTTTATGTGAAAGCATTGTAAGCACTGAGATAACAACTTTTTTGTCTTTATGTGTAGAGGCACGAAACAACTTTGAAAATACTCATAATTATGTGGGAAGTTAACCTAAGGTGTTTCCATTAGGTTTGCAGTAAGTGCTTTGGTGTAAAATTGAAACGTATGCTATCAGTATTGTCAAAGCATTGGATGCACTGTGATAACAACTTTTTTGTCTTGATGTGTAAAGGCAGGAAACAACTTACAAACCACACAGAATCATGTGGGAAGTTAATCAAAGGTGTTTTCATTAGGTTTGCAGTCAGGACTTTTGAGTACAATTGAAATGTATACTACTTTTATATGAAATCATTGTAAGCACTGAGATAACGACTTTTTTGTCTTGATGTGTAAAAGCAGGAAACAACTTACAAACCACAGAGAATCATGTGGGAAGTTAACTTAAAATGTTTCCATCAGGTTTGCACTCTGCACTTTGGTTGAAAATTGACATGTATAGCACTTAATGTCAGAACATTGTATGCCCTAAGATAACCACTTTTTTGTCTTGATGTGTAGAGGCATGAGGCAACTTTCAAGCTACTCATAATCATGTGGGAAGTTAACCTAAGGTGTTTCCATTAGGTTTGCAGTAAGTACTTTCGTGTAAAATTGAAATGTATACTATTAGCATTGTCAAAGCATTGTATGCACTGTGATAACAACTTTTTTGTCTTGATGTGTAAAGGCAGGAAACAACTTTCAAACCACACAGAATCATGTGGGAAGTTAACTTAAAATGTTTCCATCAGGTTTGCACTCTGCACTTTACTGGAATATTGAAATGCATACTACTATAATGTCATACATTGTACGCCCTGAGAAATCCACTTTTTTGCCTTTATGTGCAGACCCATGAAACAACTTTCAGGCATCAAAGAATCATGTGGGAAGTTAACCTAAGGTGTTTCCATCAGGTTTGCAGTAAGTACTTTGGTTGAAAATTGACATGTATAGCACTTTAATGTCAGAACATTGTATGCCCTAAGATAACAACTTTTTTGTCTTGATGTGTAGAGGCATGAGGCAACTTTCAAGCTACTCATAATCATGTGGGAAGTTAACCTAAGGTGTTTCCATTAGGTTTGCAGTAAGTACTTTGGTGTAAAATTGAATTGTATACTATAAGTATTGTCAAAGCATTGTATGCACTGTGATAACAACTTTTTTGTCTTGATGTGTAAAGGCAGGAAACAACTTTCAAACCACACAGAATCATGTGGGAAGTTAACCAAAGGTGTTTTCATTAGGTTTGCAGTCAGGACTTTTGAGTACAATTGAAATGTATACTACTTTTATGTGAAAGCATTGTAAGCACTGAGATATCAACTTTTTTGTCTTTATGCGTAGAGGCACGAAACAACTATGAAGCTACGCATAATCATGTGGGAAGTTAACCTAAGGTGTTTCCATTAGGTTTGCAGTAAGTACTTTGGTGTAAAATTGAAATCTATACTATTAGTATTGTCAAAGCATTGTATGCACTGTGATAACAACTTTTTTGTCTTGATGTGTAAAGGCAGGAAACAACTTTCAAACCACACAGAATCATGTGGGAAGTTAACCAAAGGTGTTTTCATTAGGTTTGCAGTCAGGACTTTTGAGTACAATTGAAATGTATACTACTTTTATGTGAAAGCATTGTAAGCACTGAGATATCAACTTTTTTGTCTTTATGCGTAGAGGCACGAAACAACTATGAAGCTACGCATAATCATGTGGGAAGTTAACCTAAGGTGTTTCCATTAGGTTTGCAGTAAGTACTTTGGTGTAAAATTGAAATCTATACTATTAGTATTGTCAAAGCATTGTATGCACTGTGATAACAACTTTTTTGTCTTGATGTGTAAAGGCAGGGAACAACTTTCAAACCACACAGAATCATGTGGGAAGTTAACTTAAAATGTTTCCATCAGGTTTGCACTCTGCACTATTCTGGAATATTGAAATGTATACTACTTTAATGTCAGTACCTTGTATGCACTGAGAAATCCACTTTTTTGTCTTTATGTGCAGACCCATGAAACAACTTTCAGGCATCTAAGAATCATGTGGGAAGTTAACCTGAGGTGTTTCCATTAGGATTGCAGTAAGAGGTTTGGTGTAAAATTGAAATGTATGCTATCAGTATTGTCAAAGCATTGTATGCACTCTGATAATAACTTGTTTGTCTTGATGCGTAGAGGCATGAAACAACTTTCAAGCTACTCTTAATCATGTGGGAAGTTAACCAAAGGTGTTTTCATTAGGTTTGCAGTCAAGACTTTTGAGTAGAATTGAAATGTATACTACTTTTATGTGAAAGCATTGTAAGCACTAAGATAACAACTTTTTTGTCTTTATGTGTAGAGGCACGAAACAACTTTGAAAATACTCATAATTATGTGGGAAGTTAACCTAAGGTGTTTCCATTAGGTTTGCAGTAAGTGCTTTGGTGTAAAATTGAAACGTATGCTATCAGTATTGTCAAAGCATTGTATGCATTGTGATAACAACTTTTTTGTCTTGATGTGTAAAGGCAGGAAACAACTTACAAACCACACAGAATCATGTGGGAAGTTAATCAAAGGTGTTTTCATTAGGTTTGCAGTCAGGACTTTTGAGTACAATTGAAATGTATACTACTTTTATATGAAATCATTGTAAGCACTGAGATAACAACTTTTTTGTCTTGATGTGTAAAAGCAGGAAACAACTTACAAACCACAGAGAATCATGTGGGAAGTTAACTTAAAATGTTTCCATCAGGTTTGCACTCTGCACTTTGGTTGAAAATTGACATGTATAGCACTTAATGTCAGAACATTGTATGCCCTAAGATAACAACTTTTTTGTCTTGATGTGTAGAGGCATGAGGCAAATTTCAAGCTACTCATAATCATGTGGGAAGTTAACCTAAGGTGTTTCCATTAGGTTTGCAGTAAGTACTTTCGTGTAAAATTGAAATGTATACTATTAGCATTGTCAAATCATTGTATGCACTGTGATAACAACTTTTTTGTCTTGATGTGTAAAGGCAGGAAACAACTTTCAAACCACACAGAATCATGTGGGAAGTTAACTTAAAATGTTTCCATCAGGTTTGCACTCTGCACTTTACTGGAATATTGAAATGCATACTACTATAATGTCATACATTGTACGCACTGAGAAATCCACTTTTTTGCCTTTATGTGCAGACCCATGAAACAACTTTCAGGCATCAAAGAATCATGTGGGAAGTTAACCTAAGGTGTTTCCATCAGGTTTGCAGTAAGTACTTTGGTTGAAAATTGACATGTATAGCACTTTAATGTCAGAACATTGTATGCCCTAAGATAACAACTTTTTTGTCTTGATGTGTAGAGGCATGAGGCAACTTTCAAGCTACTCATAATCATGTGGGAAGTTAACCTAAGGTGTTTCCATTAGGTTTGCAGTAAGTACTTTGGTGTAAAATTGAATTGTATACTATAAGTATTGTCAAAGCATTGTATGCACTGTGATAACAACTTTTTTGTCTTGATGTGTAAAGGCAGGAAACAACTTTCAAACCACACAGAATCATGTGGGAAGTTAACCAAAGGTGTTTTCATTAGGTTTGCAGTCAGGACTTTTGAGTACAATTGAAATGTATACTACTTTTATGTGAAAGCATTGTAAGCACTGAGATATCAACTTTTTTGTCTTTATGCGTAGAGGCACGAAACAACTATGAAGCTACGCATAATCATGTGGGAAGTTAACCTAAGGTGTTTCCATTAGGTTTGCAGTAAGTACTTTGGTGTAAAATTGAAATCTATACTATTAGTATTGTCAAAGCATTGTATGCACTGTGATAACAACTTTTTTGTCTTGATGTGTAAAGGCAGGGAACAACTTTCAAACCACACAGAATCATGTGGGAAGTTAACTTAAAATGTTTCCATCAGGTTTGCACTCTGCACTATTCTGGAATATTGAAATGTATACTACTTTAATGTCAGTACCTTGTATGCACTGAGAAATCCACTTTTTTGTCTTTATGTGCAGACCCATGAAACAACTTTCAGGCATCTAAGAATCATGTGGGAAGTTAACCTGAGGTGTTTCCATTAGGATTGCAGTAAGAGGTTTGGTGTAAAATTGAAATGTATGCTATCAGTATTGTCAAAGCATTGTATGCACTCTGATAATAACTTGTTTGTCTTGATGCGTAGAGGCATGAAACAACTTTCAAGCTACTCTTAATCATGTGGGAAGTTAACCAAAGGTGTTTTCATTAGGTTTGCAGTCAAGACTTTTGAGTAGAATTGAAATGTATACTGCTTTTATGTGAAAGCATTGTAAGCACTAAGATAACAACTTTTTTGTCTTTATGTGTAGAGGCACGAAACAACTTTGAAAATACTCATAATTATGTGGGAAGTTAACCTAAGGTGTTTCCATTAGGTTTGCAGTAAGTGCTTTGGTGTAAAATTGAAACGTATGCTATCAGTATTGTCAAAGCATTGTATGCATTGTGATAACAACTTTTTTGTCTTGATGTGTAAAGGCAGGAAACAACTTACAAACCACACAGAATCATGTGGGAAGTTAACTTAAAATGTTTCCATCAGGTTTGCACTCTGCACTTTACTGGAATATTGAAATGCATACTACTATAATGTCATACATTGTACGCACTGAGAAATCCACTTTTTTGCCTTTATGTGCAGACCCATGACACAACTTTCAGGCATCAAAGAATCATGTGGGAAGTTAACCTAAGGTGTTTCCATCAGGTTTGCAGTAAGTACTTTGGTTGAAAATTGACATGTATAGCACTTTAATGTCAGAACATTGTATGCCCTAAGATAACAACTTTTTTGTCTTGATGTGTAGAGGCATGAGGCAACTTTCAAGCTACAAATAATCATGTGGGAAGTTAACCTAAGGTGTTTCCATTAGGTTTGCAGTAAGTACTTTGGTGTAAAATTGAATTGTATACTATAAGTATTGTCAAAGCATTGTATGCACTGTGATAACAACTTTTTTGTCTTGATGTGTAAAAGCAGGAAACAACTTTCAAACCACACAGAATCATGTGGGAAGTTAACTTAAAATGTTTCCATCAGGTTTGCACTCTGCACTATTCTGGAATATTGAAATGTATACTACTTTAATGTCAGTACCTTGTATGCACTGAGAAATCCACTTTTTTGTCTTTATGTGCAGACCCATGAAACAACTTTCAGGCATCTAAGAATCATGTGGGAAGTTAACCTGAGGTGTTTCCATTAGGATTGCAGTAAGAGGTTTGGTGTAAAATTGAAATGTATGCTATCAGTATTGTCAAAGCATTGTATGCACTCTGATAATAACTTGTTTGTCTTGATGCGTAGAGGCATGAAACAACTTTCAAGCTACTCTTAATCATGTGGGAAGTTAACCAAAGGTGTTTTCATTAGGTTTGCAGTCAAGACTTTTGAGTAGAATTGAAATGTATACTACTTTTATGTGAAAGCATTGTAAGCACTAAGATAACAACTTTTTTGTCTTTATGTGTAGAGGCACGAAACAACTTTGAAAATACTCATAATTATGTGGGAAGTTAACCTAAGGTGTTTCCATTAGGTTTGCAGTAAGTGCTTTGGTGTAAAATTGAAACGTATGCTATCAGTATTGTCAAAGCATTGTATGCATTGTGATAACAACTTTTTTGTCTTGATGTGTAAAGGCAGGAAACAACTTACAAACCACACAGAATCATGTGGGAAGTTAATCAAAGGTGTTTTCATTAGGTTTGCAGTCAGGACTTTTGAGTACAATTGAAATGTATACTACTTTTATATGAAATCATTGTAAGCACTGAGATAACAACTTTTTTGTCTTGATGTGTAAAAGCAGGAAACAACTTACAAACCACAGAGAATCATGTGGGAAGTTAACTTAAAATGTTTCCATCAGGTTTGCACTCTGCACTTTGGTTGAAAATTGACATGTATAGCACTTAATGTCAGAACATTGTATGCCCTAAGATAACAACTTTTTTGTCTTGATGTGTAGAGGCATGAGGCAAATTTCAAGCTACTCATAATCATGTGGGAAGTTAACCTAAGGTGTTTCCATTAGGTTTGCAGTAAGTACTTTCGTGTAAAATTGAAATGTATACTATTAGCATTGTCAAATCATTGTATGCACTGTGATAACAACTTTTTTGTCTTGATGTGTAAAGGCAGGAAACAACTTTCAAACCACACAGAATCATGTGGGAAGTTAACTTAAAATGTTTCCATCAGGTTTGCACTCTGCACTTTACTGGAATATTGAAATGCATACTACTATAATGTCATACATTGTACGCACTGAGAAATCCACTTTTTTGCCTTTATGTGCAGACCCATGAAACAACTTTCAGGCATCAAAGAATCATGTGGGAAGTTAACCTAAGGTGTTTCCATCAGGTTTGCAGTAAGTACTTTGGTTGAAAATTGACATGTATAGCACTTTAATGTCAGAACATTGTATGCCCTAAGATAACAACTTTTTTGTCTTGATGTGTAGAGGCATGAGGCAACTTTCAAGCTACTCATAATCATGTGGGAAGTTAACCTAAGGTGTTTCCATTAGGTTTGCAGTAAGTACTTTGGTGTAAAATTGAATTGTATACTATAAGTATTGTCAAAGCATTGTATGCACTGTGATAACAACTTTTTTGTCTTGATGTGTAAAGGCAGGGAACAACTTTCAAACCACACAGAATCATGTGGGAAGTTAACCAAAGGTGTTTTCATTAGGTTTGCAGTCAGGACTTTTGAGTAGAATTGAAATGTATACTACTTTTATGTGAAAGCATTGTAAGCACTGAGATATCAACTTTTTTGTCTTTATGCGTAGAGGCACGAAACAACTATGAAGCTACGCATAATCATGTGGGAAGTTAACCAAAGGTGTTTCCATTAGGTTTGCAGTAAGTACTTTGGTGTAAAATTGAAATCTATACTATTAGTATTGTCAAAGCATTGTATGCACTGTGATAACAACTTTTTTGTCTTGATGTGTAAAGGCAGGAAACAACTTTCAAACCACACAGAATCATGTGGGAAGTTAACCAAAGGTGTTTTCATTAGGTTTGCAGTCAGGACTTTTGAGTACAATTGAAATGTATACTACTTTTATGTGAAAGCATTGTAAGCACTGAGATATCAACTTTTTTGTCTTTATGCGTAGAGGCACGAAACAACTATGAAGCTACGCATAATCATGTGGGAAGTTAACCTAAGGTGTTTCCATTAGGTTTGCAGTAAGTACTTTGGTGTAAAATTGAAATCTATACTATTAGTATTGTCAAAGCATTGTATGCACTGTGATAACAACTTTTTTGTCTTGATGTGTAAAGGCAGGGAACAACTTTCAAACCACACAGAATCATGTGGGAAGTTAACTTAAAATGTTTCCATCAGGTTTGCACTCTGCACTATTCTGGAATATTGAAATGTATACTACTTTAATGTCAGTACCTTGTATGCACTGAGAAATCCACTTTTTTGTCTTTATGTGCAGACCCATGAAACAACTTTCAGGCATCTAAGAATCATGTGGGAAGTTAACCTGAGGTGTTTCCATTAGGATTGCAGTAAGAGGTTTGGTGTAAAATTGAAATGTATGCTATCAGTATTGTCAAAGCATTGTATGCACTCTGATAATAACTTGTTTGTCTTGATGCGTAGAGGCATGAAACAACTTTCAAGCTACTCTTAATCATGTGGGAAGTTAACCAAAGGTGTTTTCATTAGGTTTGCAGTCAAGACTTTTGAGTAGAATTGAAATGTATACTACTTTTATGTGAAAGCATTGTAAGCACTGAGATAACAACTTTTTTGTCTTTATGTGTAGAGGCACGAAACAACTTTGAAAATACTCATAATTATGTGGGAAGTTAACCTAAGGTGTTTCCATTAGGTTTGCAGTAAGTGCTTTGGTGTAAAATTGAAACGTATGCTATCAGTATTGTCAAAGCATTGGATGCACTGTGATAACAACTTTTTTGTCTTGATGTGTAAAGGCAGGAAACAACTTACAAACCACACAGAATCATGTGGGAAGTTAATCAAAGGTGTTTTCATTAGGTTTGCAGTCAGGACTTTTGAGTACAATTGAAATGTATACTACTTTTATATGAAATCATTGTAAGCACTGAGATAACGACTTTTTTGTCTTGATGTGTAAAAGCAGGAAACAACTTACAAACCACAGAGAATCATGTGGGAAGTTAACTTAAAATGTTTCCATCAGGTTTGCACTCTGCACTTTGGTTGAAAATTGACATGTATAGCACTTAATGTCAGAACATTGTATGCCCTAAGATAACCACTTTTTTGTCTTGATGTGTAGAGGCATGAGGCAACTTTCAAGCTACTCATAATCATGTGGGAAGTTAACCTAAGGTGTTTCCATTAGGTTTGCAGTAAGTACTTTCGTGTAAAATTGAAATGTATACTATTAGCATTGTCAAAGCATTGTATGCACTGTGATAACAACTTTTTTGTCTTGATGTGTAAAGGCAGGAAACAACTTTCAAACCACACAGAATCATGTGGGAAGTTAACTTAAAATGTTTCCATCAGGTTTGCACTCTGCACTTTACTGGAATATTGAAATGCATACTACTATAATGTCATACATTGTACGCCCTGAGAAATCCACTTTTTTGCCTTTATGTGCAGACCCATGAAACAACTTTCAGGCATCAAAGAATCATGTGGGAAGTTAACCTAAGGTGTTTCCATCAGGTTTGCAGTAAGTACTTTGGTTGAAAATTGACATGTATAGCACTTTAATGTCAGAACATTGTATGCCCTAAGATAACAACTTTTTTGTCTTGATGTGTAGAGGCATGAGGCAACTTTCAAGCTACTCATAATCATGTGGGAAGTTAACCTAAGGTGTTTCCATTAGGTTTGCAGTAAGTACTTTGGTGTAAAATTGAATTGTATACTATAAGTATTGTCAAAGCATTGTATGCACTGTGATAACAACTTTTTTGTCTTGATGTGTAAAGGCAGGAAACAACTTTCAAACCACACAGAATCATGTGGGAAGTTAACCAAAGGTGTTTTCATTAGGTTTGCAGTCAGGACTTTTGAGTACAATTGAAATGTATACTACTTTTATGTGAAAGCATTGTAAGCACTGAGATATCAACTTTTTTGTCTTTATGCGTAGAGGCACGAAACAACTATGAAGCTACGCATAATCATGTGGGAAGTTAACCTAAGGTGTTTCCATTAGGTTTGCAGTAAGTACTTTGGTGTAAAATTGAAATCTATACTATTAGTATTGTCAAAGCATTGTATGCACTGTGATAACAACTTTTTTGTCTTGATGTGTAAAGGCAGGAAACAACTTTCAAACCACACAGAATCATGTGGGAAGTTAACCAAAGGTGTTTTCATTAGGTTTGCAGTCAGGACTTTTGAGTACAATTGAAATGTATACTACTTTTATGTGAAAGCATTGTAAGCACTGAGATATCAACTTTTTTGTCTTTATGCGTAGAGGCACGAAACAACTATGAAGCTACGCATAATCATGTGGGAAGTTAACCTAAGGTGTTTCCATTAGGTTTGCAGTAAGTACTTTGGTGTAAAATTGAAATCTATACTATTAGTATTGTCAAAGCATTGTATGCACTGTGATAACAACTTTTTTGTCTTGATGTGTAAAGGCAGGGAACAACTTTCAAACCACACAGAATCATGTGGGAAGTTAACTTAAAATGTTTCCATCAGGTTTGCACTCTGCACTATTCTGGAATATTGAAATGTATACTACTTTAATGTCAGTACCTTGTATGCACTGAGAAATCCACTTTTTTGTCTTTATGTGCAGACCCATGAAACAACTTTCAGGCATCTAAGAATCATGTGGGAAGTTAACCTGAGGTGTTTCCATTAGGATTGCAGTAAGAGGTTTGGTGTAAAATTGAAATGTATGCTATCAGTATTGTCAAAGCATTGTATGCACTCTGATAATAACTTGTTTGTCTTGATGCGTAGAGGCATGAAACAACTTTCAAGCTACTCTTAATCATGTGGGAAGTTAACCAAAGGTGTTTTCATTAGGTTTGCAGTCAAGACTTTTGAGTAGAATTGAAATGTATACTACTTTTATGTGAAAGCATTGTAAGCACTAAGATAACAACTTTTTTGTCTTTATGTGTAGAGGCACGAAACAACTTTGAAAATACTCATAATTATGTGGGAAGTTAACCTAAGGTGTTTCCATTAGGTTTGCAGTAAGTGCTTTGGTGTAAAATTGAAACGTATGCTATCAGTATTGTCAAAGCATTGTATGCATTGTGATAACAACTTTTTTGTCTTGATGTGTAAAGGCAGGAAACAACTTACAAACCACACAGAATCATGTGGGAAGTTAATCAAAGGTGTTTTCATTAGGTTTGCAGTCAGGACTTTTGAGTACAATTGAAATGTATACTACTTTTATATGAAATCATTGTAAGCACTGAGATAACAACTTTTTGTCTTGATGTGTAAAAGCAGGAAACAACTTACAAACCACAGAGAATCATGTGGGAAGTTAACTTAAAATGTTTCCATCAGGTTTGCACTCTGCACTTTGGTTGAAAATTGACATGTATAGCACTTAATGTCAGAACATTGTATGCCCTAAGATAACAACTTTTTTGTCTTGATGTGTAGAGGCATGAGGCAAATTTCAAGCTACTCATAATCATGTGGGAAGTTAACCTAAGGTGTTTCCATTAGGTTTGCAGTAAGTACTTTCGTGTAAAATTGAAATGTATACTATTAGCATTGTCAAATCATTGTATGCACTGTGATAACAACTTTTTTGTCTTGATGTGTAAAGGCAGGAAACAACTTTCAAACCACACAGAATCATGTGGGAAGTTAACTTAAAATGTTTCCATCAGGTTTGCACTCTGCACTTTACTGGAATATTGAAATGCATACTACTATAATGTCATACATTGTACGCACTGAGAAATCCACTTTTTTGCCTTTATGTGCAGACCCATGAAACAACTTTCAGGCATCAAAGAATCATGTGGGAAGTTAACCTAAGGTGTTTCCATCAGGTTTGCAGTAAGTACTTTGGTTGAAAATTGACATGTATAGCACTTTAATGTCAGAACATTGTATGCCCTAAGATAACAACTTTTTTGTCTTGATGTGTAGAGGCATGAGGCAACTTTCAAGCTACTCATAATCATGTGGGAAGTTAACCTAAGGTGTTTCCATTAGGTTTGCAGTAAGTACTTTGGTGTAAAATTGAATTGTATACTATAAGTATTGTCAAAGCATTGTATGCACTGTGATAACAACTTTTTTGTCTTGATGTGTAAAGGCAGGAAACAACTTTCAAACCACACAGAATCATGTGGGAAGTTAACCAAAGGTGTTTTCATTAGGTTTGCAGTCAGGACTTTTGAGTACAATTGAAATGTATACTACTTTTATGTGAAAGCATTGTAAGCACTGAGATATCAACTTTTTTGTCTTTATGCGTAGAGGCACGAAACAACTATGAAGCTACGCATAATCATGTGGGAAGTTAACCTAAGGTGTTTCCATTAGGTTTGCAGTAAGTACTTTGGTGTAAAATTGAAATCTATACTATTAGTATTGTCAAAGCATTGTATGCACTGTGATAACAACTTTTTTGTCTTGATGTGTAAAGGCAGGGAACAACTTTCAAACCACACAGAATCATGTGGGAAGTTAACTTAAAATGTTTCCATCAGGTTTGCACTCTGCACTATTCTGGAATATTGAAATGTATACTACTTTAATGTCAGTACCTTGTATGCACTGAGAAATCCACTTTTTTGTCTTTATGTGCAGACCCATGAAACAACTTTCAGGCATCTAAGAATCATGTGGGAAGTTAACCTGAGGTGTTTCCATTAGGATTGCAGTAAGAGGTTTGGTGTAAAATTGAAATGTATGCTATCAGTATTGTCAAAGCATTGTATGCACTCTGATAATAACTTGTTTGTCTTGATGCGTAGAGGCATGAAACAACTTTCAAGCTACTCTTAATCATGTGGGAAGTTAACCAAAGGTGTTTTCATTAGGTTTGCAGTCAAGACTTTTGAGTAGAATTGAAATGTATACTGCTTTTATGTGAAAGCATTGTAAGCACTAAGATAACAACTTTTTTGTCTTTATGTGTAGAGGCACGAAACAACTTTGAAAATACTCATAATTATGTGGGAAGTTAACCTAAGGTGTTTCCATTAGGTTTGCAGTAAGTGCTTTGGTGTAAAATTGAAACGTATGCTATCAGTATTGTCAAAGCATTGTATGCATTGTGATAACAACTTTTTTGTCTTGATGTGTAAAGGCAGGAAACAACTTACAAACCACACAGAATCATGTGGGAAGTTAACTTAAAATGTTTCCATCAGGTTTGCACTCTGCACTTTACTGGAATATTGAAATGCATACTACTATAATGTCATACATTGTACGCACTGAGAAATCCACTTTTTTGCCTTTATGTGCAGACCCATGACACAACTTTCAGGCATCAAAGAATCATGTGGGAAGTTAACCTAAGGTGTTTCCATCAGGTTTGCAGTAAGTACTTTGGTTGAAAATTGACATGTATAGCACTTTAATGTCAGAACATTGTATGCCCTAAGATAACAACTTTTTTGTCTTGATGTGTAGAGGCATGAGGCAACTTTCAAGCTACTCATAATCATGTGGGAAGTTAACCTAAGGTGTTTCCATTAGGTTTGCAGTAAGTACTTTGGTGTAAAATTGAATTGTATACTATAAGTATTGTCAAAGCATTGTATGCACTGTGATAACAACTTTTTTGTCTTGATGTGTAAAAGCAGGAAACAACTTTCAAACCACACAGAATCATGTGGGAAGTTAACTTAAAATGTTTCCATCAGGTTTGCACTCTGCACTATTCTGGAATATTGAAATGTATACTACTTTAATGTCAGTACCTTGTATGCACTGAGAAATCCACTTTTTTGTCTTTATGTGCAGACCCATGAAACAACTTTCAGGCATCTAAGAATCATGTGGGAAGTTAACCTGAGGTGTTTCCATTAGGATTGCAGTAAGAGGTTTGGTGTAAAATTGAAATGTATGCTATCAGTATTGTCAAAGCATTGTATGCACTCTGATAATAACTTGTTTGTCTTGATGCGTAGAGGCATGAAACAACTTTCAAGCTACTCTTAATCATGTGGGAAGTTAACCAAAGGTGTTTTCATTAGGTTTGCAGTCAAGACTTTTGAGTAGAATTGAAATGTATACTACTTTTATGTGAAAGCATTGTAAGCACTAAGATAACAACTTTTTTGTCTTTAT